>NC_133664.1:146864030-146995432 GCF_037893015.1 Macrotis lagotis
GGAACTTCTCATTATGACCAAAATTTATGAAATTGCATCATCATCCAGAGCGATTGAAGTGATCCCATGTTTTCCATATGCCCAACAAATTTGAAAAGAAAAAGAGTAGTGTTTCAAAATTTGGAAAACTTGTGGTGAATATGCATTCAGTGGCTGGGGCAGATTATGTTATTCTGATGGATCTCCATGCTTCTCAGACACAGGAGATTTTTTGCTTGTTTCTTTTTTCATTTTGATATTCCAGTGCATAACTAGCATGCAGAACCTACAATCTTTCAATGGATTCAAGAAAATATTTCAGATTGGAGGAATTGTATCATTGTATCCTGAGATGCAACTGAAACTAAAGGATAAATTGATGTCAATTCATTGCTGAGAGACTGAATGTGAAGTTTGCTTTGATTCACAAAGAAAGAAGATAAACAAGCTATCCTGAATGGCTTTGGTTGATAGTGTGAAGGATCATATCGCTTTCCTGGTGGATGACATGATTAATGACATGTGGAATGATTCGCCATACTACAGATTAGTTACTTTCTTCTTGAGCAACCAAAGTTGATGTTATTCTGACTCACAGAATCTTTTCTGAATGAGCACTTTCCAGGAAAATAAGGCTGCTTTTGAGGTCATGGTAGTCATGAATACAATTGCACAAGAGGATAAGATGAAAATCTACTCTAAAATTCAGGTTATTTGACATTTCAATTATATTGATTGAAGCAATATGGAGAGTACACTATGATGAATTTTTTTTCTTACCTTTTCAGTCATGTTCTCCTATAGTTTTAGATTATAGCCTTCCTATAGGATAAGTATAGTGATTAGTCTATTTTTATTCAATTTTTGGAACTCAGCAGTATGAAAAATTAATGTTTATTTAATCTTCAGCTGTATATGCTTTCAGATTTCTTTTTTTTCCCTTTACTGAACCTGACGCTGTCCCCTATTCTGTCCTTTCATCCCCTTTTTAAATGATTGAATTATATGAGAAATGCCTACATTTTGCTAAAGTCTGGCAGACAGCTTTTTCCCTGTATTTTTAAATTACATTGGAATTTCAATTATAAGAATGTAATTACATTTCAGAATTTTTTTTAATTTTATATATCTGATTTTTTCAGAGGTATTTATTAAAGCATTTCACATATCACTTTAATAAAACTGTTAGAATTAGATCTTTTACTCAGAATAAACATTATTCTAGAGAATTCTAGGATCTATTGCATGCTGACCTTTTCATTAATTGGAAATCAAATTAATTTCTTGGATTTTACCTAGTTTAAACAAGTATTGATTAGCTTAATGATGGTCATTGATCAATTTGCTGGTGGAAATTTGTAGGCAAATCAATTAAGGATAATATAGTTAAATGTATATTGCTTTATGTATCACATTTAAGTTGCCTGCTCATTGTTTCTAAAAATATTTCCATGTCAGAAAATTCCAAAATTATTTTTGGCATTAGAATAATTTAGAGAGTTCTAGATATAATGTATGTAGTCTCTAATCTATAAACTCGTTGTTATACATTACAAATAAAAAAAACTTGATATTTCAGTGATTGGACTTGGAATTAATGGACTTAAAACTCCTTAAATATAGAATGATAAATGCTTACACTTGACCAAGGCAATATTTAGGGATTAAATTCACTAAACCTATTAATTCTTTTAGTTTTTCTCTTTGACATGAGTAAAATTTGGAACCATCAGTACAATTAAATATGTTTATATACAGCCACTTTCTGTATTTGTAGTGAACCTATTTAATTTGTAGTCTAAAATAGTTAAAAGTATTTAATGATTATTTCATTAAGTCATCTAAGTTAAAACATTTACCTAGAATAAAGTAATAATGTAAACCTGGGAAAATATTTACAGATAACTATAACATGCTTGATAAGAATGATATCTGATTATTAAGAATATCAACGAGAAACTCACTGGATTAACATTTTGTTACATCAAAATGACTTTATATACTTTAATTCAGAATTTAAATGACATTTGATGATATATAACACCACCCTGCCTGTCCCACTCCTCCCCAAAAATAAACATTCTGAGCATTATCTGGTCTTGTTTCTGAATGCATTTTAGATAAATAATAAGTCTGTATAATTCAGATAAAAAAAGTTGCATATGGTTATGCAGAACTACCTTAATGGTAGGGAATGCTATTCTCCAATGCTTTAATTGAAAATATCCAACTTTGTCAACCTTTTAAAAATTATGCAATTATTTGGATTTTATAGTCCAGCATTGAAAGTATCTTGCTTCAAATTAACAGGTCTAAAAGGGTGATTTATCTTTCATTTCAATTGCTGATATCAGTTTTACTGCACCTTTCTAGGCAGTTAAATAGCTTCTGAAAGATAATTCTAAAATAAAATGGCAAGAAAATTATGCAATATAGTCTAAATGTACAGATTCAAGAATAGTTTGATACATTGATTTTCTGTCATTCAAATTCATCTAATATATTCAAAAGAACCAAATACACTGTTTCAGTTACTTCATGTTATTCTAAAAGATTCTGCACAATTATTTATGTTTCTATTGTTGGAGTGTGATGGCAATGGATGTGACCTCCATTCAGAATGACATTGGTGGGGGAAAAAAATGAAAAGAAAATGTCTGGAGTTTATTTTGTCCTTTAGCACAAAACAAGATGAAGTCTACATAACTAGCAAGTTCTGATAAGTAATTATTGTTCTAGAAAATATTCAACATTACTTTTATTTTTTGTTTGGTTTTAAAGTAAATTTATGGTGTCACATTATTATCTACACATCTAAAATCAGATACATGAAAGATCAAATAGACTATAAGGTTAACTGAGGAGAAGATTTTGGAGTTTTTAGAATTTTTTCAGCCTGTGAGTCTTTCAAGATTGACCCTTCTCGCCAAGTTTTCTATTTACATTTAATTCTTCAAGGAGAATCAACTTAAGCCACTTTCCAAATAATATTACTAGGGAACCATGATCATAAAAAAAGCTGCCAGCACCAAAAGTTTGTCATGTTAATTAATAAGATGCTATCCCATAATTTTCCTTTATTAGCTACTGTAAATGTTCAAGAAATTTGATGTTTTTGTTAATCTGGTTACTATTAAATTTCCTTTTATTTTCTTTCATATTTTACTCAAATATTTTCTTTTTTATTGTTATATTATTTTTTCAAAACACATGTTGTGATTGTTTTTAACATCCATCCATATTCATTTATATATTTTTAAGTTACAAAATTTCCTTCAACCCTCCCTTCTCATCCCCCTCCCTTCAGTAATGTACAGTTGGGTTGGTATTGTACATACAAATTTTATTAAACATGTTTACATATTAGTCATTTTCAATATGAGGAATTTGGATTATGGGGAAAATTCATGAGATATTTTTTTAAAAAATGGATGTGGAATACATCAGATAGTGAAGGGTTTTATCAAAAATTGCTTTATTTTGTTTGGTTTTGTTTTTTCTCCCTCTCGATGGGGATCGCATTGTCCATAGTCAGTCTTATAAGGTTGGCCCAGTTCTCTGAACTGCTGAGAGGAGCTGCATCCCTCAAGGTTGATCATCACCGAGTATTGTTGATGTGTACATTGTTCTTTGGATGTGCTCTCTTCCCTAAGCATCAGAGCTTAACTTCATTCCAGGTTTCTCTAGAATAGGATCATTAATAGTTTCTAATAAAAAAAAATAGTGTTCTGTAATATTCACATACCAACTTATTTAACCATTCCCCAACTGATGGAGATTCCCTCAATTTCTAATATTTTGTTACTATAAAAAGAGCTTCTAGTAATATTTTGGAACATGGGGGACTTGTCCCCTATTTTATGATTTTTTTTCTGGATATAGTGCTAGAATTGGAATTTGCTGGGCCAAAGGGTAGGATCAGTTTTTTTGTTCTTTGGGCATAGTTCCATATTGCTCTTCAGAGTGGGTGGGACAGTTCACAAGTCTACCAGCAATACATTAATGCCCCAACCCTCCCATAATCTCTCCAACATTGATCCTTCCTTTTTGTCATCTTATTCAATCTGATAGGTGTGAAATCATACCTCAAAGTTGTTTTAATTTGCAGTTCTCTAATCAATAATGATTTGGAGTTTTTGCAAATGATTATATATATACATATATATATGTATGTATATATATAATAGAGCTTTAATTTCTTCAATTGAAAACAGTGTATTCTTATTCTTTGACCATTTTCAATTGGGGAATGACATGTATCCATATAAATTTGATATAGTTCTCTATAAATTTTATAAATTAGAGCTTTATCAGTAGTCCTAGTTGTGAAAATTATTTCTCAGCTTTCTGCTTTCCAGTTTTGTCATCATTGATTTTATTAGTGCAAATACTTTTAAATTTAATATTGACAAAATCATTCATTTTGCAGTTTATAATGTACTCTAATTCTTGCTTTGTTATCAATTAGCATCTTTTCCATGGATTTAATAGATAATTTTCTGGTCAATTATTTTATCTATGGTGTCACCTTTATGACTAAATCCTGTACCCATTTAGACATTATTTTGGTATAGGGTCTGAGATGTGGGTTTATGCTTAATTTTTGCCATACTATTTTCCAGTTTTCCCAACAAATTTTCAAATATTATTCTTATCCAAAAATCTAAAGTCTTTGAGTGTGTCAAACAGTAATTACTGTAGTTATTTTCTACCATTTCTTTTGAATCTATCCTAATCTACTAATCCATTACTATATTTCCTTGCTATTCTTGACCTTTCATAACTCCAGATGAATTTTGTTACTATATTTTCTACCTCGGTAAAATAATTATGTTGTAAGTTTGATTGGTATAATAATTATTTTAATTTAATATTGAATTGTTATGTTTATTATATTAGTTTGACCTAACCATGAGAAATTGATATTTTCTGAATTATTTAGATCTGACTTTATTTGGGTGGGAAGTGCTTTGAAATTGTGTTTATACAATTTCTGGGTCTGTCTTGGGAGGCAGATTCCCAAGTATTTAATGTTGTCCACTGTTACTTTAAATAGAATTTATCTTTCTATCTCTTGTTCTTTGTCTTTGTTGTTCAGTGTTGATGATTTATGTGAGTTTATTTTTATATCCTGCTACTTTGCTGAATTTGTTAATTGTTTCAAGGTGTTTTTAGATGATTTTCTTGAGTTCTCCAAGTGTACCATCTTATTACCTGCAAATAGTCAAAGTTTTGTTTCCTCATTGCCAGTTCTGATTCCTTCCATTTTGTTTTCTTCTCTTTTTTTGCTAAAGCTAACATATATAGTATTATATTGAATAGTAATGGTAATAATGTTCATCCTTGTCTCACCCCTGATCTTATTGGAAATATTCTGCATTTGTCCACATTACATATATATAATATTTGTTGATGGTTTTAGATAGATACTACTTGTTAATTTAAGAAAAAGTACTTTCTAGTATTTTTAATAGGAAAGGATGTTGCATTTTATCAGTCTTTTCATCATCTATTGAGAAAATCTTATGATTTCTATTGGTTATGCTATTGATATGTTCAATTATGTAGATTGTTTTCCTAATATTGAACTATTCCCTGCCTACCTGATATAGATACTATCTGATAATGGCATATTATCCTAATAATAATTTATAATCTCATTGACCAAAACTTTATTTAACATTTTTAAATCAATAATATTTAGAGATTGTTCTATAATTTTCTTTGTTTTGATTCTTCATGATTTAGGTATCAGGACCCTGTTGGTGTAATAAAAGGAATTTGGCAGAACTCCTCCTTCTCCTGTTTTTAAAAATAGTTTCTATAGAATAGGAATTAATTTCTCCTTGAATGTTTGATAGAATTCACTTGTAAATACATCTGAACCTGGAGACATTTTCTTAGGGAGTTTATTGATCATTTTTTCAATTTCTCTTTTTGAAATGGGGCTATTTGAGTATGCTATGACTACTTCTGTTAATCTGGGCAGTTTGTATTTTTGCAAATATTAATTCATTTCACTGAGGTTTGTCAGTTTACTATCATAAGATCCAGCAAAGAAGCTGCAAACCATCTCTTTAATTTTCTCCCTTTTCATTTTCATTTTTTTCTGGTAATGTGGTTATCTTCTTTCTTTTTTTAAAGGTTTTTGCAAGGCAATGGGGTTAAGTTGCTTGTCCAATGCCACACAGCTAGGTAATTATTAAGCGTCTGAGTCTAGATTTGAACTCAGGTCCTCCTGACTCCAAGACCGGTGCTCTATCCACTGCACCACCTAGCCACCCCTCTTTCTTCTTTTTAAATCAGGTTAACCAAAGGTTTATGTATTTTATTGTCTTTTTCATAAAACCAACTCTTACTTTTATTTATGAGATCAATGATTTTCTTCCTTCCAATTTTATTAATCTCTTCCTTAATTTTCAGAATTTCTAATTTGGTATTTAATTGGGGATTTTTTTTTTTAGGTTTTTGCAAGGTAAATGGGGTTAAATGGCTTGCTCAAGCCATACAGCTAGGTAATTATTAAGTGTCTGAGACTGGATTTGAACCCAGGTACTTCTGACTCCAAGGCTGGTGCTTTATCTACTACGCCACCTAGCCGCCCCTAATTGGGGACTTTTAATTTGTTCTTTTTCTAACTTTGATCATTGCATACCCAATTCGTTGATCTATTCTTTCGCTAATTTATTCATATAAACATGTAGAGATATAAAGGTTCCCCTCAAAACTGTCTTGGCTACATACCATAAATTTTTTTAAGGTTTTTGCAAAAGCTAATGGAGTTAAGTGGCTTGCCCAAGGCCACAAGCTAGGCAATTATTAAGTGTCTGAGGCCGGATTTGCGCTCGGGTATTCCTTACACCAGGGCTGGTGTTCTATCCACTGCGTCACCTAGCCACCCCTATCCCATAACTTTTGTTTTCATTTTCTAAGATTAAAATTATTGCTTATTTCTATAGCTTGCTCTTTGATCCACTCATTATTTAAAATTAGGTTATTTAGTTTCCAATTAGTTTTTGGTTTATCTTTCCATGACTCTTTATTACATGTAATTTTTCTTGCATCATATTCTGAGAACAATGCTTTTATTATTCATTTGATTAAGAGGTTTTTATGCTCCAATATATGGTCAATTTTGTTAAAGGAGTCATATATTGCTGAAAAAATGTATATTCTTTTCAATACCTATTACATTTTCTCTATAAGTCTATCATATCTAAGTTTCCTGAGATTTTATAAACCTTCTTAATTTCTTTCTTGTTTATTTTTTGATTAATTTTATCTACTTATGAGAGAGGGAGGTTGAGGTCCACCATTATTCATATTTTGTTGTCTATGTTTGCTTGTAATTCAAGTTGTTCCTCTAGGAATTTGGTTGCTATCCCACTAGAAGCATACATATTTAATAAAGATATTGCTTCATTACCTATGGTACCTTTTAAAAAGATGTAATTTCCTTCCTTTTCCCTTTTGATGGGATTTATTTTTGCCTTTGCTTTATTTGAGATCAGGATCACTACCCCTGATTTATTTACCTTAGCTGAAGTATAATATATTTTTTCTATCCTTTTCCCTTTTCCCTATGTTGACCTCTCTGCTTCAAATGTGTTTTTCCTATACAACATGTTGTATGATTCTGGCTTTTAAGCCACTGTACTAACCACTTTCATTTTTTTGGACAATTTATCCCATTCATATTTACATTTAAGATTTCTAATTCTGTATTTCCCTCCATGTTATCTTTCCCCCATTCATATTTTTCTCTTTCCTTTCCTTTTATTCCTCCTCATCAAAGTTTTACTCACTTTCCCCTTTAACTTTTCTTTTAAAATTTAACTTTCAGTTTATTTTCACTTACACCTTGGCCTTCCCTTTTTTTCAGTTCCGTCTTCCATTATTTTTCCATTACCTTGCCCCTCCCTTCCTTGTAGAGTAGGATAGATATTTTTAAACCCAAGTAGAAATTCATCTTATTCCAAATCTGAGCCAAATCTATTGAGTAGATTTTTTTACTCAGTGTTCACATCCCCCTTTCTTTCCTTCTAAAATTATAAATCTTTGCACCTATTCACCTGGTTTTATTTATAACTCAAGTACTATTAATCAAGTATCATTAATCACAGCTTGATTAATTGATTGATTGATAAACTCAAAGTGTTAGCAAAGTATCATCACAGATTGATTGCTGGATTGCTTGATTGTTTGATAAGCAGCATTGCCTAAAACTCATGGTACCGTCCCTTCTTCTATATTATTAGAAGTACAGTTTTCAAGTATACTTGAATTACTCAAATTATATTCACCATACCTTCCCCCTTTTAAAGTAACCTCCAAGGACACACAATGCTCATGAGTCAAAGTATCATCCAAAACCATATCGTTTCATAAACTATTTGTAACCATTATCCTAAAGATATTTTCTTGCATGCAGACCCCCACACACACACCCATTTGATACTCTTTTTAAAGTATAGATTAAATCCAACTCTGATTTTATTAACCAAAAGTATCTCAAAGTGCTGTAAGTATTGGGACTCTGAAGGTGTCACTTAAGAACTTTACAATTCATAATAAGTTACAGGAGAAACTGATTGAGGACTGTCTCAATTTAGATGCCATCATCATAGAAAGTGCTAAATTTTGTGAGTACAATAGAATTACAGTAAATCAAAGGAAACTTAGACACATAAGTTTAGAGTAAACACCACCATTTTTCATCTGACCTTGTCTCAAAAATATGATGCTATCTTTGTCCTTTCCAATGGAGAGACAAGACCCAGACATAACCATATCCTCTAAGTTCAGTCTCTTCAATTATATTTGACCCTTTAATTATCCTAAGAGAAATACAATTCTCATGTGTTATAAGTGTTATAACTTCCCTTTTAGGTTTGTATCCAACGTTTTGGTCGTGACTAACATTTGTTTTGTTTTGTTTTATGCATCTTTTAAGTTACTTTTTTATGCATCTTTTGAGACTATTTGATGATAGAATTCTCTGTTCTGTTCTGGGCTTTTTGTCATGAAACTTTTGGAAGTCCTCTATTTCATTGAACTTCCATCTTTTCCCCTGACAATTTATGGTGAATTTTGCAGGGTAGTAAATGCTTGGTAGCAACCCCAGGTCCTTTCCTCTCTGATATATCATGCACCAAGTCCTCCAGTCTTTCAATATTGAGACTGATAGATCCTGTGTGAGTGTTTCCTTCATATTTCATTTTTTTTCTTTTTTTGTTCCTTGTAGTATTTTCTCTTTTATTTGAAAGTTCTGGACTTTGAATATAAGAGCCCTTGGAGTTTTTATACTAGGATTTCTTTCTCCAAGGTTCTGTGTATTCTTTCAATGCCTATATTTTCCTCTTGTTTTAGCAGATTTAGAAAGTTTCCCCTGATAATTTACTTCATGATATTTTCCTGGTTCTTTTTCTGATCTAGGCTTTCTAGTACTCTGATGATTAGTGTATTATTATCTCTCCTGGACCCATTTCCCAGGTCAATTATTTTTTCTTAAAAGTGCTTTACTTTTTCTTTCATTAATCCAGTCTTTTCATTTTGTTGATGGATTCTTGTAATTTCATAGCTTTATTGGTTTCTATCAGTTTAATTCTAAATTTGGGGTTTTTCATTTCTTCAATTAAATTTTTTGTTTTCTTTTTCCAGTTTTCTTTTTATTTTTAAAGGCATCAGTTTCTTCGGTCAAATTTTCATCATTTTCTGGCAGGACTAATTTAATCAAAATTTTATTTTGCTAAATACATATTATGAAGGTTTCTTCCTTCCTAACCCTTCCCCTCAGTGATGACCAGTTAGGTTAATATTGTACATACACACTTGTGTTAAACCTGTTTACAGATTAGTCATTTTCAGTATGTGGAATCAGGATTAAGGGAAAGAAATATATGAGAGATATATTTTAAAAACTGGATGTAGTATTTGCCAGGTTCTGAAGGATTTTGTTTTGTTTTGTTTTGTCTTTCTTCCTCTGGGTGGGATTTCATTGTCCTTAGTGGGTCTATTAGGGCTATCCTAGCAATCTGAGAGCAGCTTCATCCATCAGGTCAGATCATCTCAAAATGTTAATGTGTTAATTTCCAATGTGTTAATTGTTCTCCCATTTCTGCTCCCTTTACTCTGCATCAGATCCTGTAATTCTTTCAGGCTTCTCTAGAATTCATTCCTTTTTGTTTCTTATAGAACAATAATCTAAAATAATCATAGTTTAATTATTCCCCAATTAATGGGCATCCCTTCAATTTCCAATGCTTTGCCACAACAAAAAGTGTTGTTATGAATATTTTGGAACATGCATACTTGTTCTATTTTGTATGATTTTTCTGAATCTTGGCCTAGAATTGGAATTGCTGAGTCATACAGTATGAACAGTTTTAGTGCTCTTTGGGCATAGTTCCAAATTGTTTTCAAGAATGGAAAAATCAATTCACAATTACACCAGCAATGAAACACAACCACTCCAACATTAATCAAATTCCTTTTTGTTTCTTCCTGGCCAATTTGATAGGTATGAGATTATACCTCATTGTTGTTTTAATATGCATTTCTCTAATCAATAATGATTTGGAGAATTTTTCATATGATTATATATATATATATATATATATATATATATATATATACATATATATATATATGTAGCTTTAATTTCTTCATTTGAAAACTGTCTGTTCCTATCTTTTGACCATTTATCAATTGGAGAATGACTTGTGACCTTATAAATTTAAAGCAATTCTCTGTATATTTTAGAAATGAATCCTTCATAAAAACTACAAGTTGTGAAGATTGTTGCCCAGCTTTCTGCTTACCTTCTAATTTTGGAAGCACTGATTATATTAGTGCAAGAACTTTTTAATTTAGGGCAGCTAGGTGGCATAGTGGATAAAGCACCGGCCCTGGAGTCAGGAGTACCTGGGTTCAAATCCAGCCTCAGAAACTTAATAATTACTTAGCTGTGTGGCCTTGGGCAAGCTACTTAACCCTATTCCTTGCAAAAACCTAAAAAAAAAAGAACCAAAATCATTCATTGTGCAGTTTATAATGTGCTCCAATTCTTTTTTGGTCATAAATTTAACTACTTTCCATAGATCTTATAGGTAGAAATTTTCTTGGTCTATTAATTTATCTATGGTATTGCTCTTTAAGTTTAAATCCTATACCTATTTTGACCTTATTTTGGTATAGAGGGTGAGTTGTGTGGATCTATGCCTAGTTTTTGCCTTATTATTTTCTATTTTTCCCAAAAATTTATATCAAATAGTGAGTTCATATTATAGAAGTTGATGTCTTTAGGTATGGTAATAGTAGATTGCTATAGTTATAACTGTGACTTCTTTAGAACTTATCTTAATCCACTGATACATTACTCTATTTCATATCCAATACTAGGAAGTTCTGATGACTGTCACTTTATACCATAGTTATAGTTCTGGTAGAGCTAGGTCATCTTCCTTTATATATATATTTTTAAATCAAATCCCTTACAATTCTTGCCCTTTTGTTGTACTAGATGAATTTTATTACGACTTTTTTTCAAGCTTGGTAAAGTAGTTTGATTGGCATGGTACTGGAGTAATTTAATTTGGGAAGAATTGTCATTTTTATTATATTAGCTTGAACTAACCATGAGCATTTGACATTTTCCCATTGTTCTTAGCTGACTTTATTTGGGTGAGAAGTGCTTTATAATTTTGTTCATACAGTTTCTGGATTTGTCTTTGGAAGTAGATTCCTAAGTATTTTATGTTGTCCATAAATATTTTAAATGGAATTTCTCTTTCTATCTCTTGCTCTTGGCTTTGTGGTTCATATATAGAAATGCTGATGATTTATGTGGGTTAATTTTATATCCTGCTAATTTGCCGAATTTGTTATTTCTTTCAAGGTGTTTTTTAGAAGATTTTCTTGGGTCTTCTAAATATACCACCATATCATCTGTAAAGAGTGAAAGTTTTGCTTCCCCATTGACAAGTATGATTCTTTCTATTTCTTTTTCTTCTCTTATTGCTATTGCTAGCATTTCTAATACTATATTCAATAATAATGGAAATAATGGCATCCTTGTTTCACCTATGATTTTACTGGAAATGTTGCAAGCTTATTCTTCTTAAATATAATATTTATTGATGTTTTCAGATAGATATTATTCATTATTGTTTTCTCTTTAGAAAGATTTTATTAATTTTGAGCTTGACAATTTCCCCCTATTCTTGCTACCCTCCCTCAACCACACTGAAGGCATTCTGTTTCTGTGGTATACATTGATCTCAGTTGAATGTGATAACAGAAATATCTTATACTTAGGGAAGAAAAATAAAGTATAAGAGATAACAAAATTACATAAAAAGATAATGTTCTTTCTAAATTTCTATATATTGAAGGAATGAGCAAGTCAATTAAGGTTGATTATCACCCCCATGTTACTGTTAGGGACTACAATGTTTTACTAGTTCTGCTCATCTCACTCAGCATCAGTTCATGAAATCCTTCCAGGCTTCCCTGAATTGCCATCCCTCCTGTTTTCTAATAGAAAATTAGTGTTTCATGACATACATATACCACAGTTTGTCAAACCATTACCGAAGTGAAGAACTTTCAATTAATTTCCAATTCTTTGCCACCACAAACAGGGCCGCTATGAATATCTTTGTATATGTGATTTTTTACCCTTTTTCATAATCTCTTCAATCTCACAGTAGTGGCATTGCTGGATCAAAGGGTATGCACAATTTTGTTGCCCTTTGGGCATAATTCCAGATTGCTCTCCAGAAAGGTTGGATGAGTTCACAGCTCCACCAACAATGTATTAGTGTCCCAGATTTCCCACATCCCTTCTAACATTGATCATTATCATTTCTGGTCCTATTGGTCAGTCTGAGAGGTATGAGGTGATATCCCAGAGATGATTTAATTTGCATTTCTCTAATAAGTTATGATTTAGAGCAATTTTTCAGATGACTATGGATCACTTTGATTTCCTAATCTTTGAATTGCCTTTGCATATCATTTGACCATTTGCTAATTGGGGACTTTTGTTTGAAAATTTGACTCAGTTCTCTGCATATTTTAGAAAGGAGGACTTTGTCAAAAATACTAGTTGTAAACATTGGTTCCAAATTTATTACATTTCTTTTGTTCTTGATTACAGTGGTTTTACCTCTGCAAAAGCCTTTTAATTAAATGTAATCAAAATTATCTAGTTTGTTTTTAATGATATTCTCCATCTCTTTCTTGGTATTAAACTGCTTCCCTTTCCATAGATCTGACAGGAAAACTACTCCTTGATCTTCTAGTTTGCTTATAGTATTGTTTTTTTATGTCTAAATCCTCTATCCATTTGGTCTTAACTTGGTATAGAGTGTGAGGTGTTGGTCTAATCGAAGTTTCTTCCATAGTAATTTTCCATTTTACCAACAGTTTTTATCAGAGAGAGTTTTTTTTCCCCAATAACTGGACTCTTTGGATTTATCAAAAAACAGATTACTATAATCATTTCTTGCTATTGCACCTAATCTATTCCATTGATCCACCACTCTATTTCTTAGTCAGTACAAGACAGTTTTGATGACTGATGGTATATAATGTAATTTTAGATCTGGTAATGCTAAGCCACCTTCATTTGCACTGTTTTCATTGAATCCCTGGAAATTCTTGACTTTTTATTTCTCCATATAAAATTATTTACAAATTTTTCTAATTCCTTAAAGAATTTTTTGTACTGGTAGTGCATTAAAGAAGTAGTTTATTTGTGATAGAATTCTCATTTTTATTATATTAGCTCTACCTACCCATGAACGTTTGATGTTTGCCTAGTTATTTAAAGCTGAATTTATTTGTGTGAGAAATCTTTTGTAATTGTTTTCAGAAAAGGTGTTGAGTCTGCCTTGGCAGGAAGACTCTCAGGTATTTTATATTGTCTAAGGTTACTCTGAATGGGATTTCTCTTTCTAGCTGTTTCTGCTGTATCTTCTTAGTCATATATAGAAATGTTGAGGATTTATGAGCATTTATTTATATCCTTCTACTTTGCTAAAGTTGCTAATTATTGCTAGAAGTTTTATAGATGATTTTTTGGGGATTCTCTAGGTATACCATCATATTGTCAGCAAAGAGTGAGACTTTTGTCTCCTTATTCCTTGTTCTAATTCCTTCAATTTCTTTTTCTTCCCTTATTGCTGAGGTTAACATTTCTAATATGATATTGAATAGTAATGGTCATAATGGGCATCATTGTTTCACCCCTGATCTTATTGGGAATACTTCAAGCCTTTCCTTATTGCATAAATTGCTTACTAACGGTTTTAGATAGATACTACTTATTATTCTAAGGAACAAACCATTTATTACCACACTCTCTAGTGTTTTTAGCAGGAATGGGTGCCATATTTTGCCAAATGCTTTCTCAGTATCTATTGATATGATCATATAAATTCTGATAGGTATGTTAATTAATTAATTATACTAACAGTTTTCCTAATATTGAGCCAACATTGCATTTCTGGGATAAATCCTACTTAATCATATTGTCTTATGCTAGTGATAACATATTGCAATCATTTTGCTAAGATTTTATTTAAGATTTTTGAATCTATATTCAACAGGGAGATAGGTCTATAATTTTCTTTCTATATTTTAACTCTTCCTGTTTTTGGTATCAATACCATATTGGTGTCATAGTAAGGGTTATGCAGAGTTCTGTCTAAACCTATTTTTCCAAATAGTTTATATAGAATTGGAAACAATTGTTCCTTAAACGTTTGATAGAATTCACTTGTGAATCCATCTGGCCCTGGAGATATTTTTCTTATGGAATTCAACAATGGCTTGTTGAATTTCCAACATAGGATTATTTAGGTTTTTACTTTCCCCTCATTTAATCTGGGCAACTTATATTTTTGTAAATTTTCATCGATTTCACTTAGATAGTCAAATTTATTGGCATATAGTTGGGCAAAATAATTCCAAATTATTACTTTAATTTCCTTCTCACTGCTGGTGAGTTCACCTTTTTCATTCATGATGCTAGCAATTTGGCTTTCTTCTTTCTTTTTTTAATCAAATGGACCCGAGTTTTATCAATTTTATTGTTTTTTTAATAAAACTAGCTCTTGGTTTTATTTATTTGCTCAATAGTTTTATTGCTTTTGATTTCATTAATTTCTTCTTTAATTTTTAGAATTCATAATTTGGGTTTTAATTGGGAATTTTAATTTTTTCTCTAATTTTTTTAGTTGCATATTTAGTTCATTGATTTCTTCTTTCTCTTTTTTATTCATGTAAGCATTTAAAGATATATCACCTGACAGCCACATTAAGTGTATCCCATAGGTTTTGGTATGTTGTTTCATTATTTTCACTATCTAGGATGAAATAATTAGTTTTTACTATAATTTGTTGCTTGATCCACTCATTCTTTAAAATGAGGTTATTTATTTCCCAATTAGTTCGGGATCTAGATCTCCCTGGCCCAGTAATGCATATGATTTTTATTGCATTATGATTTGAGAAAGACATATTCACTTTTTCTGCCTTTCTGCAATTAATCATTAGGTTTTTATGTCCTAGTACATGGTCAAGTTTTGTGTGGGTGACATGTACTGCAGGAAAAAAAAGAGTATGTTCCTTTCTATCCCATTCAGTTTCCTCCATAGGTCTCCCTCTTGTTTATTTTATAAATAGATTTATCTAAATCTGAGAGGAGGTTGAGCTTTCCCACTAGTAGAGTTTTATTGTCTATGGTACCTTTTAGGAGGATATAGTTTCCTTCCTTATCTCTTTTAATGCTATCTATTTTTGCAGTTGCTTTGTCTTAGATAAGGATTGCTACCCCTGCTTTTTTTCACTTCAGCTGAAGCGAAATATATTTTGCTCCAACCTTTTACCTTTACTCTATATGTATCTCTCTGCTTCAAATGAGTATCTTGTAAGCAGCATATTGCATGATTCTGGTTTTTAATCCATTTTGCTATTCGCTTACATTTTAAGGGAGAGTTCATCCCATTCTCATTCAAAGTTATGATTACTAACTCTTTATTGCACTCTATACTATCTTCCTTCTGTTTGTATTTTTCCCCTTTTCCCCCTTTATCCGTATTTCCCAGTGTTTTGTTTCTGAATCCCACCACCTTCAGTGTGTTTGCCCTCTTGTATCAACCACCTCTCCTTTTTCCCCCTTTCCCTTTTCCCCTTCTTCCCTTCCTTCTGTTAGTTCTACTTTTTCTCCCCCTCCCTGTCCCCTTTCCCCCTTTTAATGCTTGAAAGGTAAGATAAGTTTCTTAACTTAACTGTGTGTGTCTAAATTCACTTCAAGCCAAGTTTGATGAAATGAAGATTCAGGTTGTTCTCATCTCCTATCTTCTTCCCCTCAATTATAACAGATCTTTTGTAACTCTTGATGTAATGAGATTTACCCCATTCAGTCTCCTTCATCCTCCCTTCTCCTTACTGTCCCCCTTTTTTAAGGAGGTATTGTTTATAAATAATTCTATCTGAGTCACAGAAAAGTTATGAGTGTCCATCACTTCTGGCTATGTATATTCTCTCTAATAGAGTTACAATTATCAAGAGTTATGAGACTCTTTCTCCCAAGTTGGTATATAGCCAGTTTCATCTTATTGGATAGCAGTGTTTCTTTTTTTCTTTACCCCTTCTTTTTACCTTTTCATCTGTCTCTTCAGCCTCCTGTTTGATGTCGATTTTCTATTTAGCTCTGGTCTTTTCATCAGAAAATGTTGGAAGTCTCCAAATTTGTGAAATAGCCATCTTTTCCCCTGGAAGACAACGCTCAGTTTTGCCACTTGGTGGATTCTTGGTTGCATTCCAAGCTCCATTGCTCTTCAGAATATCTCATTCCATGCCCTTTCAATCCCTTAATTTTGCTGCAGACAGGTCCTGTGTAATCTTTACTGTGGCTCCTTGATATTTAAATCTTTTCTTTCTGGCTGCTTGCAGGATTTTTTCTTTTATCTGCTAGTTCTGGAAGTTCACCACAATATTGCTTGGTGTTTTTGTTTTAGGATCTCTTCCTGGAGGGGATCGATGTGTTCTTTCAATAACTATTTTGCCCTCTGGTTCCATGATATCAGGGTAATTTTCCATCACTAAATCTTGTAATAGAAATTCTAGGATTTTTTTTCTCTTCAATGTTTCTGGAAGGCCTTTAATTCTCAGGTTCTCCCATCCTGATCTGTTCTTGAAGTCAGTGGTTTTACAGATTAGGTATTTTACATTTTCTTCTAGTTTTATGCATTTTTGGTTTTGTTTAACACAACCTTATTGTCTCATGAAGTCATTAACTTCCACTAATTCTATTCTTTTTTTAGAGAAAATATTTTTCTTCATTTATCTTTTGCAACTCCTTTTCTAGTTGGTCAATTCTATTTTTGAAGGAATATTCAATTTGACAAAGTGTAGTTTTGAGAGAATCATTTTCTTTTTTCATTTGCCCAATTGAGGATTTGAGAGAATCACTTCTTTTTTCATTTGCTCAATTGAAGATCTGAGAGAGTTATTCTCATTTTGTATTTGTCCAGTTGTATTTTTCAGGGATTTGTTTTCTTGTTGCCAGATGTTAATTTTTTCCTGAGTTTCTTTTCCCAATTTTTCCAATTGATTTTTAAACCCCTTCCTAATTTCTCAAGGAAGTCTTTCTGCTCTGGAGAGCAATTCGTATTCTGTTCAGAAGTGCTAGATCTCTCTGGGTGTGAATCTGTTACTTCTAAGTATTTCTCCATGGCCCCCTTTCTCTGACCTTTCTTCATAGTTTTAGGATCTTGTTTTGGGACAAGAGGCTCATTCTCAGAAGTTTGCGTTTGAAGATTCTAGAGGCTTTGATCACTTGGATTAGTAATTCCAAGGGCCAACTAGTAGGAAGGGGAGCTAGTTGCTTTCTCTGGAATGTTTGGGGCCCTCAGCAGTAGGATCTGAAGTGACCTTGAACATTGGACTGGGCCTTGGGGGAGGAAGTTAATCTCTTTCTGTTGAGTTAACTCTGTTGACTATGCCTTAGCCTGAAGGGGTGGGGAGTTGTCTATTGTTTGTTCTGGGCAAAGTGTTCTGCTGAAAGTATGGAGCTCAGGTCCCTGGCCCAGTTGATTGTTCCCCAGGCATGCTTAGACTTTGTGCTGGAACTCACCCTCCTGTAGCCACTCTCCTCCACTCCTCTGCAGCTAAAGTTGGATCTTGCACTTTCCAGTCACTAATGTCTCTACAGCTGAGGCTGGTCCTCGGGTTTCTCCCAGCTACTGACCCTGTGCTAATCCTCTGGTCTCTGCTCCTAGCTCATCCAAGGTCCCCTGAGACAGACTTTCTTGGTAGGTGTACTTCTCCAAGCTTCTGTTTGTGGGTTTTGTCGATCAAATTTCTGTTAAAAGGTTTCTTTCATGTTGTTTTTGAGAGGAAAAAAAGAGCCCTTAACACAGTGTCTGTCTTCTCTCCACCACCTTGGCCAAAAGTCATTATTTTAAGGAAAACTCCATTTATTCCTAAACTTTCCAGTATTTTTAATAGGAATGGATGTTATATTTTATCAAGGGCTTTTTCTATTCAGACAATTATATGATTTATGTTGGTTGTGCTATTGAGATGTTTAATTATGTTGAGTGTTTTCCTAATGTTGATACATCCCTGCCTACTTGGTATAAATCCTACCTTATCATGGTGTATTGTCCTTGTAGACTTGTGTATTATCCTCGAGACTGTAGTCTCATTGATAAAATTTTATTTAAGGTTTTTGCATCAATATTCATTAGGGAGATTGGTGTATAATTTTCTTTGTTTTGGTTCTTAGTGGTGTAGGTATCAGTACCATGTTGGTGTCATAAAAGGAATTCAAGGAGAGGCTAGGTGGCTCAATGGATAAAGAACCAGCCTTGAGTCAATAGTACCTGAGTTCAAATGTACCCTCAGACACTTAATAATTACCTAGCTGTGTGGCCTTGGGCAAGCCACTTAATCTCATTTGCCTTACAATAAAAAAAACAAACCTAAAAAAAAATAAAAATAAAAGGAGCTCAGCTGAACTCTGTCCTCTCCTATTTTTTAAAAATAATTTATGTAGAATAGGAATTAATTGTTCTGATTGTCTGGTAGATTTCACTTGTCAATTCATCTGGACCTGTAGACTTTTTCTTAGGGAATTTTTGATGGTTTCTTCAATTTCTTTTTCTGAAATGGGGATATTTATATACTTTATTTCTTCTTCTGTTAATCTGAGCAGTTTATATTATTGTAAATATTCATCCATGTCACTCAGATTATCCAATTTCTTGGCATGCAGGTCAGAAACGTAGCTATGAATTATTTCTTTAATTTCCTACTCATTGGTGGTTAATTCAACTTTTTCATTTTTGATACCATTAAATTGTTATCTTCTCTTTTTTTAACCAGATTAACCAAAAGGTTGTCTATTTTATTGGCTTTTTCATAAAACCAACTCCTTTATTTGTGGGATCAATGGTTGATTTTTGCTTTCATGTTTTTTAACCATGCCCTTGATTTTTTGGAATTTCTAATTTGCTATTTAGTTAGGGATCTTTAATTTGTTCTTTTTCTAGGTTTTTTAGTTGCATACACAATTCACTGATATTCTTTTTCTCCATTTTATTCATATAAGCATTTAGAGATACAAATTTCCCCCTCAAAACTGCTTTGGCTGCATTTCATGAATTTTTCTATGATGTCTCAATATAATTTTCTTGGGATATGATTATTAAATATTTTATTTGTTGTTTGATCCACTCATTATTTAAGATAAAGTTAATTAATTTCCAATTAGTTCTTGGTTTATCTTTCTATGACCCTTTATTACAAGTGATTTTATTGCCTCATGGTTTGAAAGGTGTGTATTTATTAAAGTTTTGTGCCCTAGTATAAGGTCAATTTTGGTTTAGGTGTCATGTAATTCCAAGAAAAATATATATTCTTTTCTGTCTCCATTTAGATTTCTTGAGAGGTCTACATATCTAAATTTTCTAAGATTTCATTCACCTTCTTAACTTTCTTCTTGTTTATTTTATTGTTACATTTATCTAATTCTGAGAGAGGGAAATTATCAAAGTTTTGCTGTCTATGTCTTCTTCTAATTCACTCTGCTTTTCCTCTATGAATTTGGATGCTATACCACTAGGTATATCCATGTTTAGTAATGATATAGCTTTGTTGCTAATGTTTTTTTTTTTTTTTTTTAGAAGATGTAGTTTCCTTCCTTATCCCTTTTAATGAGATTGATTTTTGCTTTTACCTTTTCTGAGATTAGGATCACTATCCCAGATTTTTTTTTTTATTTCAGCAGAGGCATAATATATTTTGCTCCAGCCTTTATCCTACGGATATTTCTCTGTTTCAAATGTGTTTTTTTGTTAACAACCTATTGTAGGATTCTGGCTTTTAATCTATTCTGCTATCTGCTTCTGTTTTTATGGAACAGCTCAACCCATTAACATTTACAGTTAAGATTACTAATTCTGCATTTCCCTCTATGTTATATTTCTTCATTTATATTATTCTCTTTCCTTTTCTCTTATTCTGCTTCATCAAAATTTTACTTCCTTTCCCCTTTGGCTTTTCTTTTAGAAATTTTACTTATGATTTATTTTCACTTATACTTTCCCTTCCCTTTTATCAATCCCTTCTTTCCTTATCTTTCCCTTTCCTAGTTCCCCCCCCCTTTAAATTACAGTAGATTTTTAAACCCAAGTGGGAATGTATCTTATTAAATATCTTGAATAGAATTTACTCAGGATTCACATTCTCACTTCGTTCCCTCTAAAATTATAAATCTTTGTGCCTCTTCCCTTGGTGTTATTTATTGCTCTAATATTTTAATCAGGTATGATTAATTACAGTTTGATTATTTGCTTGCTTCATAAGTGCATATTGTTATCAAGGTATCATCACAGATTGTTTACTTGAATACTTTATAAGCAACATTGGCTCAAATTGTATCAAAATTATAATTATATGGGGCAGCTAGGTGGTGCAAGTAGATAGATTACTGGCCCTGGAGTCAGGAGGACTGATTTCAAATCCAGTCTTAGACACTGAATAATTACCTTGCTGTATGACCTTGGAAAAGTCACTTAACCCCATTGTCTTGCAACATATCTATATATCTATATCTATATCTATATCTATATCTATATCTATATATAACTATATTCATTTTTTACCTTACCCCATTTTCAAGTATCTTTCAAGTACCCACAATCATCCTCTTCATGAGCCAAAGTACCATCCAAAGCCATATCATTTCTTCAACTATTTGTGCTCCTATTCCAGGCCTATTTTCTCTCACCACTATTCCCCTCCCCCTCCCCTAGGGTCAGGACACTTAACCCCATGTTAAGTGAAGGAAGGTCTATTTTCTTTCATACTTTTATGCCCCTACCTAGGTTACTTATCCCCTTTTTAAGTGAAGCAAGGCCTATTTTCCCCCTAGCACTTTACTCACCCCTCCCCACCCAGGTTACTTAACTCCTTGTTAGGTGAAGGAAGGACTATTTTCTTTCAAACTTTACCCCTCCCCCCCCCAGGATACTGAATACTTTGTTAAATGAAGCTCTGATTAAGTCAAACCCTGATCTAATTAACTGCAAGAAACTTAAATATCTCTAAGTACTGGGAAACTCTGGAGGTATTACCTGAGAACTTTAGAAATGATTGTAAGTTACAGAGACTTTGACTCCTGACCTCACAGTACTGGGAGGTTCTGGAGGTATCACCTGAGAACTTTACAAATGATTGTAAGTTCTGGCAGTTAGGTGGCTAAATGGATAGAACACCAAACTTGGAATCAGGAAGATTTGATTTCAAATCCATCCTCATACAGTGGATAATTAAATAGCTGTGTGATCTTATGCAAGTCACTAAACCCCATTGTCTTGGCAAAATAAAAAAAAAAACAAAAAATAAATGATTGTAAGTTATAGCAAACACTGACTGAGGTTCTTGCAGTTTATGATGCCCTCATTAGACATGGTGCTAAGCACAATAGAATGACAGTGGGTGAAAGGAAAATGAGACACTTAAGTTTAAAGTTAGCAACCCTGCTTTTCTTCAAGGCATTGTGTCTCAAACACTGTGTTGTCAGCTTGAACTTCTTGACTGGTGACATAAGACCCAATTGTACCCATATCCTTCAATTATATGTTATCTTTTAGTTATCCTAAGAGAAGTAAAGTTAGAAAGAATTAGATGTACTATATCTTGCCTTTTAGGGTTGTATACAATTTGATGGTCTTGACCAACATTTGTTTTGTTTTGTTTTGTTTTTCCTTCCTCATTTCATTTATCTTTTTTATTCACCTCTTGAGAAATGTATTTAGCAACTGAATACTCTGTTCAATTCTGGTCTTTCTGTCAGGAAATTCTGGAAGTCCTCTATTTCATCACCATCCATCTTTTTCCCTGATGGTATATGCTGAAATTTTCAGGCTAGTACATTCTGGGTTGTAATCCTAGGTTCTTTTCTCTGTAAACTGCTATTCCACTTCTCTTGATCTTTCAATATTGGGCATGATAGGTCTTCTGTGAGTCTGATTGCATTTCCTTTGTATTGAATTGTGTTCTTTTTTGCTGCTTGAAATATTCTCTCCTTTATTAAGAGTTCTGGAATTTAGCTATTGTTGTCTTTGAAACTTTTATCTTGGGGTCTCTTTCTGGAGGAGTTCTATGGATTCTTTCAATGTTTTTATTTTTATCTTGTTCTAGTAGATTTGGACAGTTTTCTCTTATAATTTCCAGCATTATGTATTCTTTTTTTTTTTTATCTAAGTTTTCTGGTAGTCTGATGATTTGTAAAATGCCTCTCCTGGATCTATTTTCCAGGTCATTCATTTTCCCTAGGAGGTATTTTACATTTTCTTCAGTTTTTTCAGCCTTTTTATTTTGTTTGATGAAATCTTGTAATCTTGAAAATTCATTGGTTTCTATATGTTCAATTCTAACTTTTAGGGTTTTATTTACTTCAGTTAGATTCTGCATTTCCTTTTCCAGTTGGTTATTTTTACTTTTAATGGAGTTGATTTTTCTGGTCAATTTTTTCATAATTTTCCTGCATGACTTTCATTTTTTCCCATTTTTCTCCTTCCTCTCTTCATTACTTTTTAAATTCTTTTTAAAGATCTTCAATGATCTTTTGTATTTGAGTCCAATTTATAGACTGTTTTGATACTTTCCATGTGAGTGATTTTTCACTATTTTCTTCTTCAGACATGACATTCTTATCATCTTTGTAAAGTAGCTTTTTTTATAAAAAAAAAACAACAAAAACTGATGAGCACTCTTTTGGCTTTATTGTTCATCTTTGATATTTTAGCTCTGTTCCTAAGGTATAGGGCGTATAAATCCAAACTTTATTTTCCTGGGGCTGGGGTGTAATCCCTGGCTTGTCCTTGGCCATTATACCGCCTTTACAATCTAGGTCTTGCCTTTGCAGAAATTTTTTCCCCCCTCCTTTATGTCCAGGTTGTGGCTTAACAGTGATTTGTTCCCAACCCAGTCCTCTCTTTTGCCCCAGTGTTCTCAGGGTTCAAACTTTGTTTGGGGTTGGGTTCCTCCTTGTTGGATTTTTATCTAGTTGCCCAGACCTCTGCTGTTATTAAGCTGTTGGTACCTGGATTACACTTTGGCTAAATACTTGACTTTCTAGTTCTCCTGCCTGATGGACTTTACATGCTCTTTTCCCCCCAAAGGGACAGACCTTCACTAAAGATCTTCCATGTTGTTTGTGGTTGAAAACTTCTTTGAATCTTCTCTTTTTTCTAGGTGTGATCTATACTCCTATGTAATTCTGATTGTGAATTTTTGGAATTTAAATTTCTTCTTTTTTGGCTTATTTCAGTATTTCCTCCTTTATTTTAAAATTGTAGAATTTGGCTAAAATATTTCTTGGAGTATTTATTTTGTTTTCTCTTTCTGGAGGTTACCTGAGGATTCTTTCAAGGCCTGTTTTGTCTTCTTGTTCTAGGATATTAGTGTAATTTTCCATGATTTTTCCTGAAAAATATTTTTCAGACTCTTTTTTTTTTATTGAAAATTTAGGTGGGACAATAATTAATGAATTATATCATCTATTTCTATTTTCCAAGTCATTTGTTTTTCCTAAAAGGTACTTTTCATTTCTTCTATTTTTTAACCTTTTAGATTTTTGTTTGATGGATTTCAGTGTCTCAAAGAGTCATTTGCTTCCATTTGTTCAATTATAATTTTTAGGATTTAATTTTCTCCTGTTAGCTTTTTTGTTTCCTTTTTTGGCTGATTAATTTTGGTTTATAAAATATTTCATTCCTTTTCCAGTTGGTTAATTTCATTCTTTGATAAGTTTCATTCTTTTTCCAGCTGATAATTTTTGCTTTTAAAAAAGTTGATTTCTTCAGTAAATTTTCCATAATTCTCCTGCATGGCACTCCTTTCTCTTTCTCCATTTTTTCTTTTTTCCTCTCTTTATTGGTTTTTAAAATAATTTTTGAACTCTTCCATGAGATTTGGATTTCATTCAATTCACAAACTCCTTTGAGGCTGCATATGAAAGCAAATTGTACCTGCTTTCTTTTTGTGAGATGACATTTTCATTGTCTTTGTCTGAATAGTAGCATGCTATGACTAGTGAACTTTTTTGTCATTTGCTCATTTTGATAGTTGAGCTTTGCTTCTGTGGTACAGGGACTATAGTCTTGGGGGGGGCGGTTGTGTGTGCTGGGACTGGGAACTGCTCGCTGACTTTTTGCTTGCCTATGCAACCCAGGTATTGCCTATGCAAGGGTTTGTTCCCTCTTTTGTGCCTAGGCTTTGTCTGTGGAGTGGTTTGTTCCCAAACCAGTCCTCTCTGTTCCCCTAGTGTTCCCAGGACTTGGATTTTGCTTAGTGATGGTTCCCTCCCTGCTAGCTTGATATCTAGCTGACTTGTTGAACTGAGACCTGAGCTGTACAATGACTAGGAGCTTCCAGCTGGCTTTTCCCACACTCCTACCTACCCTGGGCTATGCTTCCCCCTTACTACTGAAGAGACAGACTTTTAAACCAAGAGGACACATTAACAATAACATTATGAGATGATCAACCATGATGGAAGCATTCCCTCTCAACATTTCAGAGAGCTAGACCAGCTATGGACACTGCTAGCCCCATCCAGAAGAAGAAAAACAAATCTGAAAGAAAGAAAGAAAGAAAGAAAGAAAGGAAGGAAGGAAGGAAGGAAGGAAGGAAGGAAGGAAGGAAGGAAGGAAGGAAGGAAGGAAAGAAGGAAGGAAGGAAGGAAGAAAAACCCTTTAGAATCTTACAAAATCTTTATAAAAAAATCTTATGTATCTTTTTCCCTTAATCCTAATTCCTCATACCAAAAATTATTTATCTATAAATATGTTTATCACAAATATGCTTGTACCTTGACTTTTTGCTGCTGAGGGGATGGGAGTGGAAGGGAGGGTGGAAGGAAATTTTGTAACTTAAAAATCCACAGATGAATAGGAGGAATGTTGAAAAACTTTCATAACATGTATTTTAAAAAATAAAACATCAATATAAAATATATAGACTTTTACTGAAGATCCTCCACAATATCTTGAGGTGAGAGCTTATTTTGCTCTTTTATTGGTGGAATTTATAACCTTAAGGTAAGTGGAGAGACTTCATTTAGAGTTGTGTCAGGAAAAGCTCCAAGATCATGCTAGCCTTGTGTTGCCATTTTGACTCTACACTGGAAATCTGCACTTAACAAATTTCCCAAATTGTTGTTTTTATTTAAAAAATGAAGTGAAGAACTGAGTTCTGGAAATGAGTATCTCTACCTATTTTTCCTTAAGTCACACCAGCATCTTTCTTAATGATGAAAAAACTTTTTGGGAACAAGTAGGCCCTACAATCAAGTTATTCACTCTCTCTCTCTATGGGAGAAACAATTTTGGTCTATCAGAGATTTCCAGTTCATTCCAGAAACTCAATTTAGCAAACATTGTGTACAATCCAATTACTATTCCTGGCACTGTTATTCTTCACTATGCTGGACCCTTTACTGTTATACTCAGTATCAGTGACAGGATTATTGTCGCATTGAGTCACCTTCCAACACCAGTACATACACAGGGGAAACAAACAAGTCAACCTCAACAAAATATACATAAAAATAACTTGCACTTTTATTTTTTTCTATCCATGTCTATATTAGAACCAGACCTTTGTTAAACCTGGACCATTCTCACAGCTCACTGCAGTCATTCAACAATAATTTGGTTGTAGAGAAATGTTGAGTGTCATTTTCATGTTACTCTAAAATGAGTTTCTAAAAAGCCTGATTTCAGTCACCCTTGTCACTAAGAGGAGTCACAATTTGAGAATGACTAATAGAAAAAATAAAGGAACTTCTCAAAATATCCATGGTTTTGCTATCAACATGCCCCTACAAAGTAGAAAATGAAACTGTGAGGAAGGGATTGCTGAACTTAACAAAAAATGACATACTCTGTACCATATGAAGTCATCAGTTTAAAAATATTTTTCCTTCTTTTTGTGGTCAAATCAATTTGCAACAAAAATTAAATAAAATTCTAAGAATCAGATCATGTTTTGAAGAATGAACTATAAAGCACAAAACCAGATTGTAGATGAAGAGCTAAAGAAAACAGAACATACACTGAGTTCAAGAGAATCATAAAATTAGAAATGAAAGTTACCACAAAAATCATCTCATTTGAACTCTTCCTTTTATACATGAGGGAACTAGAAACTTAAGAGCTTGAGCAACTAGGCCAAAGATAAATAGGCAATAAAAATCAGACAAAGGGTTTGAATTCCTATATTCCAACTCCAGGGCTAGTGTCTTTCTAATATACTGTACATGCTAATCCTTGCATCTCAATCTCAGATAAAAACAACTTTTATATCAGTTGATTCCACTTTATTTGAAATATTTTATTGATTATTTAATTATTCTATCATAATTAAGGTGATATTTACCTAGAGAATAAAAACAAACTGAAATATCAGTTCTTTTTTTAGAAGGAGTGTTTTGGGAAATTCTGGGCATGTTTTGTTCTATGTGTGCAAACCTCCCTAGATCATGTCCAAGGTACTTGAATGTATTTTCTATTCGAGACTAGCTTTCAAAATATTCTGGTATTGTGGGTGCTAAATAGTTATAAAATGTGGTTTCAAATTTGAATAACTTCAAATCATTTAATCATAGAAAAAGTTATTAAGGACTTATGGATATAAAAGTTATCTTTCAATATTTCCCAGGAAGTCAGACTCTCAAATAGAAATGAATTTTCAGATGAACCAAGGAAACTCTCTTCTTATTCTTACTGTACAATAACAGCATCTTACCAGCCAGTTTAATAGGGTCAAATTTCTTCTACCTAAGAATATCCATAAAATTTTAATTCTTTAAGATTATGAAAAGCTTTTTACCAAGTATTTTTACTTTTGTTACCTTGTTGGGATCCACACAATGACGTTTAAAGTGGAGCAGTTACTCTATATTTCTTCTTCCTAACCAATTTCCCCTTTTAAGCATTGCTGATGACATATGCGTCCATTGATATCCTATTCATACATGTAGTTGCCACAAAGCAATAAGGTTAACAAATCTATATGGTAAATGCTCAAATCTATCTGGTTAAATGTATGAACAAGTCTCATATATCATGTCACCTAACCATCTTCTTTATACATACCATATAAAGATGTATAACAAAATCATGGACTCCACAAAACTATTTTATTGTATAGTTGCATCCCTTACCGAATCTTTTCCATTGTCAAATATGTAAATGAACATTTCTTAAATTTTTCCCGCATTTTTTTCTGGTTCATAATAATTACAAATTTGTATATAGAGATTCAAGGTTTGAAAAATACTTTGCCTTCAGAATTTCAGAAAAATTCTATGACATAGAAACTATTATGGTCCTTTCACAGATGAGGAATTCAAGACATAAAGAAGCAAAATACGCTGAGGGTTACCCTACTAGTCACTATAAGAGATGAAATTTGACCCCTGGGCTCCAATAGTTTGAATATTCTTTCCATTATACCATTTAATCTCTCTGATAGTTTACAAAAAGCTTTTTTCATGAGTTAAATCTCCAAATCATCTATGGGAAAGATCTCAACTATTTCAACTTATGTTTAACACACTAAAAAATCAGTTGTTATCTCCAAAATTCCATTTAGAAAATCAAGTTCAGAGAAAGCCATGGCAGTCAGTACAGCCGTGGCAGGAGTGATTATAAATGATACTTCTACAAAATGTGACACTGCAACCTTGAAATGGTGCCACTGGGGTGTATTATGCATATGGTATCAATACCCACACAAAGATATGTAATTACCAAGCACATGTTACAGGATATAATTCCTTGTTATGGGAGAAATGAAAAATCTTGTGTCTCTTAGCTCAAGCAGAGCTCACCTCGCTTTAATGTGTGACAGAGGTACTGTATACTTGATTTTATGCCTTAACTCTGAATGTCAAAGTCTGCCCTGGAAACATCCAGCAGGATCTGGGCTCATGCCAGAAACAGGAGACATGTGGTTTAGGACAAATGCTCCTGGATTTCAAAACTGGGGGAAAGCCTATTACATTTCCCTGGAGAAATGAACAAAACTTTTTCTTTTTCTTTTTTTGGGGAAAGAAAAAAAATAAAAATAAAAATGCTCACAGAAACTAGATTGGGAGTAGCAACCCTTAAGGATTATGGGTATGTTTAAAGATAGTCACTGGTTCAAAAGCTAATGAAATTTCCTTAACCATGATAGTCAAAGGGCAAGTGGAAAAGATACCCAGTGATTTTCATAATCTGGGGTCCCTGAACACATTTCTGTTGGGAATAATGCCCTGTTCTGATAACGATTAAGTATGTGACTCTAATTCCTTAGTGGATATAAACGACTTTAAAGGGAATGGGCCAAGTTAAGAATCTCAAATATGACCGTTACTTTTTGAATGGTAAAAAGAATTCCTAAATGTTCCTATTTTGGATGGACTAATTTCTAACTCAACAATGATCACTTTACGGGGAAAAAAAAGGCCCTCATCATTTTCTGAATAATAGTGGATCAATAACTTTAATGAGGAATAGAGAATTTCTGTGAATCTGTTTATCTATCTATGTTTTCCTGTCTATTTATCCATTGATCCATCCATCCAACCAACCATCTATCCACCCCTTCATCCATCCATCTCTCCTTCTATCTATCTATCTATTTATCTATCTATCTATCTATCTATCTATCTATCTATCTATCTATCTATAATTTATCCTAGGATTATTAGAGGTGAGGTAAAAAGCTATAAAAATAGGACAGTTTTGAAAAATGTACTGAGGAAAAGAATATTATCTTAACTCTAGGCTAGGATAGCTAAGTGGCACAGTGGATATAGCCCTGACTTTAGAATCAGGAAAACTCATGGACATGAGCTCAAATCCAGACCCAGACACTCACTAGCATTGTGAGTCCAGGCATCTCAATTAACCCTGTTTGTCTCAGCTCCTTATCTGTAAAACAAGGTGGAGAAAGACATGAAACCACTCCAATATCTTTGCCAAGAAAACCCCAAATGAAGTGTTAGACACAACTGAACAAAAAAATATCTGTAGACTGAATGATATGAAATATTAAAAGTGTGAAACAACCTTTACATTTATTCCATGGAAGATCAGTGATATGCTATTGATTATGGAAAAATAGAGAACTGATAATAACAAAAGTAAAATGAATGGCATTATCTTTGCTCTTTTATTTGCATTAATTGTAAACTTCAGTTGCAATATTATAATAATCTGTCAAGTTTTTACTTTGAAGACTTATAGCCTCTAACATGCTTATTATCTAAAAGAAAGAAAATGTTTAGGAGCTCAAAAATATTTTGAAAAATATTTGTGAAAAATATTGTGATGCTCATGTTATTGGTATCATGAAACACATTACTCAGGATTGGGGTGTTCTCTGAGGCTAATATTAGAATTTCATTTTATTAAATGATTACAAATTTAGATGTATATGCATGTGCAAATATGTTTACCTATAACATAGATTTCAAATCCATACTCTTATATTTATTAGCTGTGGGATCCTAGGCAAGTTGCTTAAATATCTTTCTCCATTTTCCTCATTTGTAAAATGTAGATGATAGTAATATATTCCTTCCTCAGTTATTATGAGGATAATATAAGAAAATATTTGTGAAGAACTTTGTAAATATTAAAGTAATATATTAGTTATTACAGCTAGCTATTATTATAATACAATTTCACCACTTTTACAGATTTTTCAAAAAGCTGATTCTTATAAATAATGCACTAAAGCACATTGGTCCCTCTATTACCACACTAAAATTTTGCAACTGAGTAATTACAAATCTGAAATTAAAGTGCACTCCATGCAATTTGTCAAGTAATGTGATACAGGTATTGTTTTTTGCTGTAGACAAGATCTGAATTAGTCTTGTCACTGAGAATTTGACCTGAGGTCATTACTGATTTTTTGGTATAGATTTGATGTTCTGGTGCCATGTGCTCTAGCACATGGAATAAATATCTGTGTTGGCAGCTTATAGTTTTCACCATGAAGATGAAAGGTGTTAGAGGAACTGTGGATGTCATTCTTTTATTCATGAAGTTTTCTACATGTGTAACGTTGTTTTATACCTTACTTTCTTCATTTCTTCCTGATGGATATCAGAGACAAAGGGCAAAATATCATAACTTCATCCCTGAAATTGAATTTAGAGAACATTTAGAGAACTTTTCATTGTACATATGAGCAAATTGAGGTTCAAGAGGTCAATTGACTCCCAAAGTCAAGTAACTGCATAACAAGAATTAAAGTCCAAGTCATCTCAATAGAATTTCTTCATTATGGACCCATTACTCTTCCTTCCTCTCTAGCAGTCTGCATGAATTGTGTTCTCCCAATAGAAAAATAAAAGACAAAAATAGAAAAGAAGTTCCTTGAAGAAAGGGCTTGCTTTTTTTTGCTTGTATTTTTATACCTATTTTTGTCTCTCTCTCTGACCATTTCTCTTGTCTTGCTATCTCCTTCTCTCAGTTCGCGATCTCCTCTCATCATACTCATCATACTCATCAAACTCATCATATCCAAGATTGCTCTGACTTTTTTTTTGAAAACCTGTCTCAGTATGAAATATGATGTCCCACAGTTCTCAATTGAGAATTTATAAAAACCACCAAATAGTAAGAATCCAAAAGATGATAAAGAGAGAATCTTGTTATCACCAGGGGAGATACAATGTTGATAAATCAATTACTCTATCAGTTAATAACTATGAGTCAATCACCTACCATATATCAGACACTTTGTTAGGTAAAGAACAAGTAACAAATATTAAAAATTGAAGCAATCCTGGTTTTTAAGGAACTTACATTCCATGTATATGTATGTATACACACACACATATGTATATACTTGTGTATACACACATTTATTTATTTGTGTATTTATTTTAAAACCCAAGGAAATATTTTGGGAGGGAGTATGTTAAGAGTTAGTGAATTAAGAATTAAGAAAAGAGATAAACCCGAACAGGGAGTAGTAGAGAGTACTATGATGATACTCCCAGATAACCCCAGAGTGTACTATGACAATAACTTAGCCCCAGGCCATGCTTGGTTGCTGATCACATATTAACCTAAATATATGCCCTTTATTAGTATTTTGTATCTACATTGGATCCCAAACATGTTTTCTAACTGTATATGTATTCTTTTTATGTGCCTATATGTTTCCTATTTATATGTATATGTTTATGTCCCATTGATGACATGTTAATTAGTAGAAAAGTATACCTCTGTATGTGAACGGAGGATCTTTTGTAATGTCTTTTTATTTGTTATAATTTTTAGTAACGTAATTTATTTTGAACTGAGGCATTAGTTAGAAAGTAAATCAATGGGAATGTTTAGAATATGATTTTGGGTGAGTTTTGACCCATAAAATAAACTGAATAGGAAGTAACTTTTCTCAGGACACACATATGAGGAGGTACATTAAAATTGGAAGGGGCCTCAGAAGTGATGAATTGTTTAAAACAATCTTGAACAATGGGATTAAATGATTTGCCCAAAGTCACACAGCCAGTTATTAAGTGTTTGAGACCAGATCTGAACTCAGGTCTTCCTGACTCCAGGGCCCCTGCTCTATCCACTGTGCAACCTAAAGGCTCCTGCTATTTATCTTTTTTGCCTTTAATATTTTTTTCCTTTAAAGATTTTATTTATTTTGATTTTTACAATTTTTCCCCCAATCTTACTTCCCTCCTCCCACACCCATATAAGGCAATTTGTCAGTCTTTACATTGATATTAATTGAGTGTGATGAGAGAGAAATCAGGAAGAAATATAAAGTATAAGAGATAATAAGATCAGACAATAAATTTTTTTTCTATCTTAAAGGAAATAGTCCTTGGACTTTGTTCAAACTCCATGGTTCTTTATCTGGATACAGCAAACTCAGAAACTTTTTGAAAACAATTATAAAACACTTTTCACACAAATTAAATCAGATTTAAATAAATGAGTAAACATCAACTGCTCATGGATAGGTGGAGCTAATATAAGAAAAATGACAATTCTACCAAAACTAAACTATCTGTTTAGTGCCCTATCAATCAAAATTCCAAAAAATTACTTTAAGGAGTTGGAAAAATGTGTAAGTAAATTCATATGGAGAAATAAAAAGTCAAGAATTGCCAGGCATTCAATGAAAAAAAAAAGTGCAAAGGAAGGGGGCTTAGCCCTACCTGATTTAAAATTATGTTATAAAGCATCATCATCAAAACTGTCTGGTGTTGGCTGAGAAAAAGAGTGGTGGACCAGTGGAATAGACTATATGCAATAGCAGGAGTCTATTCCACTGGTCCACCACTCTTTTTCTCAGCCAATACCAGACAGTTTTGATGACTGATGCTTTATAACATAAACTCTTTGAGTTTATCAAACAGTCCAGCTGTTAGGATAAAAACTCTCTTCAATAAAAACTGCTGGGAAAATTGGAAGTTAGCATGTAAGAAACTTAGATTAGACCAACATCTCACACCCTATACCAAGATAAGATCCAAATGGAAACAGAATTTAGACATAAAAAATCAATACTATAAGCAAATTAGAAGATCAAGGACTAGTTTACCTGTCAGATCTATGGAAAGGAAAGCAGTTTATGACTAAGGAAGAGATGGAGAACATCACTAAAAACAAGCTAGATGATTTTGATTACATTAAATTATAAAAGCTTTTGCACAGACAAAACCACAGTAACCAAGATCAAAAGAAGTAGTAAACTGGGAAGCAATCTTTACAACTAATGATTCTGACAAAAGACTCATTTCTAAAATATATAGAGAACTGAGTCATATTTTTAAAAAATGCCATTCCTCAATTTACCAGTGGTAAAAGGATATTCAAAGGCAATTTACATATGAGGAGATCAAAGCAATTCATAGTCATATGAAAAGTTGCTCTAAATCATTTGTTATTAGAGAGCTGCAAATTAAAGCTTCTCTGAGGTACCACCTCACACCTCTCAGACTGGCCAATATGACCAGAAAGGATAATGATCACCATTGGAAGGGTTGTGGGAAATCTGGGACACTATTACATTGTTGGTGGAGCTATGCTCTCATCCAACCTTTCTGGAGAGAAATTTGCCTATCTTTCTCAACATCAGAGTTGTCAATGATGTCTAACCTCTTTATATGGTCAAAGCATTTAAGGTATTTACAGAAATCTGTGGGGGGGAGAGTAAAGAGGTTTATGGTAAAGTCCCCATTGAGAATGAAAAGAGAAGATGTCTTAATTTTCTGTTTTGATTCTAAAGACAAATAGTATATAAAGGACATACCAAATCAAGCATACATAAACCGAGATTTCCTGTAATATCAGAACTTAGATTGCAAGATTATTAAGTGAAATTTATCTTAAAAAACTCATTTTGTATCCTCTTTTTGATTAACTTATTTGCTCACAGATAATGACTTTATAAATGCTTCTGGAATAAATGATTGAAATAAGAGACAAAGTGTTTATACGTTTTTGCTCCCCTTCCTATTGTATTTCTTTGGGTGTATAATAATATTGAGCTCAAGTACAAAGGTAAAAGAAAACAGAAAGAAGAGATGAGAAAAAAAAATAATAAACTCTCACTCACCTTTAAAAGTCACCAAAATACATTCATAGAATATTTGAGTTCTAGAGTAGCTTAGTTTTATGATCAAAAGTTTCTTATATATCTAACCTAATATGGTTTGTTTGGTCATTAACTCTCCTCCTCTTTTACTTCTCCTTGGTCCAGGTAGATTCTTCCAGAAGAAAGGAAGGAAAGCATCAAGAATGGCATTATGTTTGCTTGAATAATTCCTGCTCCCAGGTTTTGTTTTTGTTTTTGGATCTTTTTGTTTTTAAGTTAATGCTCCCTCAAGTACATGGTAATTACTTTCCCCTCTTCTATTGACCAGGGGCTAGGTTTTCTTTTTCTCCTTTTTTAAAAAAGATTCCTTTTGTTTATGAAATCAGTTCACAGGCCAGTGTTTTCCATCTGCTTTATACATGAGGGTGGAAATATCTCAGCCTGAGGGGAAAAGAAAAAGCTAAAAAACTACCCTAAAATCATATTCTAGAACTTCACTTCTGAATGGTGTATTGTTCACTCAAAAAAAAAAGAATTGAAAATCCTTCTATAGGGAAGAATTTCACTTCCTATTTGAACTGCATTGCTAGATATTTGGATAATGAACTAATATTCTATCTCTTCACTTGTTGGGCACCAGTATTTATGTTTTAAAATTACTTTACCCTTTAAAAGGGAAATAACTTACTGCCCTTCAAAAGAAATCTTATTACTACCAATACACAATTCCAGTGTATGCTTTCCCCACTCACATTTACTGCCACATTAAAAGGTGCACCCAGAGAAAGATGTCATTTGCTGTCTCATAGAAACATACAAACATAGATATTAGTGTTATTCAGATTCCTTTGGAATTTATTAAATGTGTGCTTTATAAATGTTTGCTGATTTATTAAATGTGTGCTGATTTGACTTTAGCTAAATGACTTGCTTGGAGTCACATAACTAGTACAGATTCCAACTAAATTCTTCTTGATACCAAGATGAGTATGTTTTCCACTTAAAATTACCTGAAATCAAAAGGACACTGAGGATAATTAGGAATGAAAAGTTAACCTTTGCATTTCAAATCATGTCATCTGACTCCTCAGGGATCAGAGACAAGGAATGTTTTCAACAGCTGATTTTTACAACAGAAAAGAAGAATTTAAAAAATGACAAAACCTTGTTTTGAGAATAATTCAATTGGACAAGTCAACTTTTGATATCAACTTTTCCCAGACTTTCTTAATGCTACCCAGGTGATGGCCAGAGAGGAACTGGTGTTCAGTAGCAGTCACCACCACCTTTCTTAGAAGACTCCATTATTCAACTTAGACTCAACTTCAAGGGAGGAAAAATACTTATCCACTAAGACTGAAAAAAAGAACTTAACTCTGTCTAATCTTTCTCCAGCTCCAAGAAAGGGCAATTTAGTTTTTTGTCAACACCCTTTTCTTCCAGAAATGGAAAGTTAGCCTAAAGCATTTCAGAAAAGTAATCCCATGATTATTTATCATGCCTTACTCTAAATTATCTACTGTTAAATGATAAAATCTTCTCAATATATCTGTTCACTAAATCTTGGGATAATCTAGATTTAAGATCTATATAGATCTTAATAGTATCTAGATAATCTATTGCTCAAATTCCCCCAAACTAAAATTCTATAATCTATAGTAGTTTCACAGTAGAAAAGGCATAGGTTGACAATCCAAGTCCTATTTTTATTTATTAGAAATCAGACTATAGATAATTCATTTAAACTAGGGAAAACAAAAAAGTTGCTTTTTTAAAGTCAGAAGACTGAGATTTAAAGCCCTGGTTTGGCTTACTACTTATGTGATCTACTACCAGTTAATTAAGCCTTGTGGATTTTATATAACAATTGATCAGTCATCTTAGGAGCAGGACAATTGGGGCATCATCTCCAGCTGAGATGAACTGAATAACACAGGTCTCCAAATAAATGGGTGAGGCTTTTTCTCATAATTTCTTTTTTATTTATATTCTTTCATCAAAGAGGAAGTGGGGGGATGGAATCACTTAATATCTAGATAAGGCTCATGTCTAGCATCTTCCCCAGAAGTGAATATTGGAGTCTAGAAAAATATTCAAAGTACAACATAGATCAGGTATAGGACAAGTCTTAATTTTCTCCACTACAAAAGAAATCTTTTAAGACACTGAGAAGCGTGAATTGACAAAGGCTTAACACATGAAGGAATGCCTAACTATTATTATATTCTCATGGATGATTGATCTTAAAATTTCAAAGCAGAAAACCTTTTATGGCATGCAGAAATAGCCATTACCCCTTCATTTTGCCTCTTTGGTATCCAAACAATTCTCTCAATATCCATTTGTCCTGGCACACTAATGCAAGATTGATTCATTCTCCTGAAGCATTGTTGTTGCTAAAGTAAACTCCTATTGCCAGATTGAGTAACTAATCAAAGAACTCCTGAATTTATTAGGGAGCCAATGGACTTGGGAAATTCATTGCTGTTCCCTTCTCTGTGTTTGAGGAAAGAGAAGCAAAACAACAAAAAGTTTCAGAATTACCTAAACAGGAGGGAGGGAGGAAGGGAGAGAGGGGAGAAAATGGGAGGGAGGGGAAAAGAGAAATAGGAAAGATGGGAAAAGATATAGGAGAGAGAGAGAGAGAGAGAGAGGAGAGAAAGAAAGAGAGGAGAAAGGGAAAAGCTAAGGAGAGAATAGGGAGAAAGAAAAGGGGGAGAGAGAAGGGGAAAGAAAGGTGCAGAGAAAGGGAGGAGGAGGAGGGGCGAAGGAGGAAGAGGAAGAAGGGGAAATGAGGGAAGGGAAGATAAATGAAATGGGGGAGAAAACAGAGATCGGAGTTCATTTAAATCTTTAGGCTAGGTCTTTGGGGTTGGAGCAAAAAGGGGGAGTAGAGAAAGTCCTCTGCTGAGTTCTCCTAACATTCCCTAACCAATAACTTTAAAATAACTCAACTCGAATTCTGGAGTAGCTGGGTCAGAGTGAGACATTTTTTTTCTAGTTGAAGATTGTTTAATTTTAGGAGGTCAGAGAAATCAGTGCCAAGGTGTTGGGGTGAGGTGGAGGATGGCACAGAGACTACCGGAATGAAACTTCATGGGAAGACTGTGATGGCAATAGAAGAAGCAGCAGATCTGGAAACTCTACACAGAATTGGTAAGTGGACCTAGAAACTGATCAGAAAGAGATAACATAGAAGCATATCACAATTACCACACTATGCCCAGGTAGAATTTATATCAGAATTACAAAGGTAGTCTAATATGAAGGAAAATATGAGCATAATTGACCATATCAATAAAAAAACAACAAAATCATGTGATTATATCAATCATTGCTGAAAAATAAATTCTTTACAAAATGCAATATACCTTCCTATTTAAAGCATCAGAAAATCTACAATTTCATAGAGGCTCTCTTAAAATAATAAGCAAATTCAATAGCAAGCCTTATCTATAATGGGAATAAACTGATAAAGATCAGTGTAGATGTCCATTATCACCACTATGATTCAATATTATAATAGAAATGCTAATTTTAGCAGTAAGAAAAGAAAGGAAAAAGAAACTGGAGGAATTAGAATAGACAAGGAGAAAAGAAAACACTTTGAAAATTGTATAATGGTATAGAGAACACTATGAAAACAATAGAAACAAGTTTTTTTCTGATAAAAGCCTTATTTTTCAAATATATGGGGAATTAATACAAAATAATAAATAAGAAGAGCTACTCTGCTATTTATAAATGATCCAAATATATGAATAAGCAGTTTTCAGAAAAGGAAATCAAAAATATCAAGTCACATGAAAAAATGCTCTAAATCACAATTGATGAGAAAAATGCAAGCTAAGACAATTTTTTTTTCTTTCCACCTCACAAATTCTAAATTGGTTAGCATGACAGAAAAAGAAAAATTACAAATGGAGAAAGGATTGTGGCTTAATTGGGATTGTAATAAACTCTTGGTGGAGTTCTGAACTGGTCCAAACATTTTGGAAAACAATTTGGAAGTAGGCTAACAGAGCTATAGACATAAAGTTTGACTTGATCATATTCATACTACTACCTCTAGATCTGCCATCCCAAAGAGGTAAAAGAAAAGCCAAAGGATCTATTAGTGTTAGAATATTCAAAGCATTTTTTCTGTTATGGAAAAGAAGTGGAAATTACAGACATGCCCAACAATTTGGAAATGGCTGAATGTGTTTTGATATATGATTACAATGGAGTACTATTATGCTATAAGCAATAATAGGCAGATTAGTTTCAGAAAAAAAAAAAACCCAAAACCTGGGAAGACTTCTATGAAGTTGTGAAAGTGAAATTAACAGAAGTAGGAGAACATTGTGTATAATAGCAACAATACTGAAGGATTATCAACAGTAAAGGACTTAGATATTTAGGAATCAAAATAATGATATAGTTCCAATTGAACCCATTATAAAAAATGCTGCCCAGCTCCAAAGAGAAATGATGAATTCTGAACACAGACTGAAGGAAATATTTTTAAATATTACTTTTCTTGTTTTATGTTTTTTGTCCATTTTCTTTTTCAACATAGTCTTTGTGGAAATGTTTTGTATGATTTCAACTATATAATGATTATCATATTGCTTGTCTTCTTGAGAAGGCATCATTAAAGGGAGAACATTTGGAACTCAAATTTAAATAAATAAATGTTAATAATCTTTCCAAGTGATTGAGATATATTTAATTAAATAAATTAAAAAATATATATTTAAAAAACTTCATCCTACATTGCTTGACTAAGTTGCCAATTCCCTTTAACCACAGGCCTCCAGGTCTTGTTGTAACCATGGAGACCAAGGAATTGTTATCCTTCCAGCACCCTGAAAGTGATCAAGGAAGGTTAGCTTAGTTTCATATATATTCCAAAAGGAATTTTTTGCTTAGAGAAGATTGAAAGATTCTCTGACTATCCTCAGAACCTTATTATTACAATATAGGCACAATGAGAGTACCATTAAACAAACAAGTGATTTGAGAAAACAATCTAATGGAGAAAAAAAACCTCAACTTCATTCTCAAATAAAAAAAAAATTGTCAAACTTCTGCCTGCAGTGGTCTGTTTTAAAAAGTTCAAAATGTTTTAAAAAGTTTTTTTAAAAACTCTTTCCAAAAATTAATCAATACTATTTCCCCCCTAAGCTCCCAGTTTCCTGTATTAGTTTCCCAATACAATGATTGCTTTTCTTCTCCTTTTAGTAACCTATGAAATGGAAAATTTTCTTTCACCTTGAAAATGAGAATTTGATCATATAGAAAATAAAAATAAAAAAAATCCTTGTTAAGGAGAATTTTAGTTTATGATATTATTCTTTCTCTGATGCAATTAAAATGAATAGTCAGGACAGCTAGGTGTCACAGTGGATAAAGCACCGGCCTTGGAGTCAGAAGTACCTGAGTTCAAATCCTACCTCAAACATTTAATAATCACCTAGCCATGTGGCCTTGGACAAGCCACTTAACCCCATTGCCTTGAAAAATTTCAAAATAAATGAATAGTGGATATTTTAGTATCAGGATAATGTACTAATATATAGACTAAATATACCAGGAGAACAAAGTTAATTATTAACTTGAAGAAAAAAATATGAAGAAAAATCTTGGCCTTCATCTTCTAATGAAAATGAATATGTTAAATTTAGTTCCATTATTTTTGTTCCTTGAAATAAAGTAAAAGATAAATAAGGAAAAAGATATTCTGACTTCCTTTTCTTTTCTTTTTCAAATGTCTGAAATTCTCACAGGTACTATTTTAAACATTTGCTTTCCTCAAATTCCTAGTATTATAAAAAGGGGAAAAAAACTAATGGAAAAATCCTTTTATTTAAATATAGATTTCATTCTTTAGGGAGTACAATGTAATAGATATGGAACCACCTTCAAAACTTAAATGGCCTTTGTCCACATCCTGCTTCTGATACATATACTTACTCTCTTTGTGACCCTAGATAAATCACAATCTTTCAGTGCTTCAGGCAGATCTTTAAGACCCTATGTTGTAGAGAGGAAGCCAGTTTACCTTGCTAGAGAGAGATTTCTTCACCTAAACTTGCCATACAGCTTAAATATAGGTTCAGGTCCTATCCCAACCTTATTTACAGATAAAGAATGCTCTCAGAGTATTGTGGATCCTTTAATGAAAATGGGAAATAGAATTAAATGACTTTTTAAACATAAGCAGTATTTTTACCTTTTTAAGTAGGAACTTCAGTTATTTTCTGAGAAAAAAAGAAGTTAAATAATATTTAGAGTGTGTTTATGCCAAAAAATCAATACTAGGGGTTTTTTTAGGTTTTATCAATGGGGTTAAGTGGCTTGCCCAAAGCCACACGGCTAGGTGATTATTAAGTTTCTGAGACCAGATTTGAACCCAGGTACTTCTGACTCCAAGGTCGGTGCTTTATCCACTACGCCACCTAGCCACACCTGTATACTAGGTTTTTTTTATATAAATAAGAAAGAATATAGACTTTGTCCTTTCAAAGTTTATATCCTAAGGCTACATCTATGAAACAGAAAGTAAAGAGAAAAAATTTAAGTGTTCTGTTATATGTGCTTAAAACACAAATTAGACTCATTTATTCATTTTACCAAAGAGTTTCTCAAGATATCACTTTAAAGAGTGAGGTCACGGTGGCATTTTAGGTATAATTTCATCTAACATTCAACTGTACAGGAAGATAGACAATCAATAAATATTTGGTTATCTGCATGGATCCATACCAGAATATTATTAAATCTCTACTTGAGAATCATTGGCTTCATATCTTTGATAGAGGGAGTCAAGATGGTCTAGTCATTCACCTTCATGCTAGCAGTACAGATAAGTCAGTGAACCTCAGAAAGGTTATACCTGGAAAATTGTTGGAACATGTACTGCAGGTTCATTTGTATTTGTGTTACATAGATTCAACCCAAGAAACTTACAAAACAAAGTAAAAAAGTTGTAAATGTAATCATGTTAGTTCCTTAACATAATTTAGTGGGATAGATAGATAGATAGATAGATAGATAGATAGATAGATGATAGAGATAGATAGTCAGACATACTAACAGGCATGTAAGTATAGATACTTTTAAAATATACTTAGTAGCGCAATTCAGTTAAGTTGGTTTAGGTGTGGATATAGCTTTTCAAATTTCAGTTTCAATATAATCAGGATATGGTATCTTATTTTTAGTTGAAAATTTAAGATACTGAAAAATACACTGTTCAATTGGCATTTTCTTTTATTTTCCTCCTTTTTTTTACATTGATTTCCTTTGTTTTAGCTTACAATGCAATGAAAAAGGAAAAGAGAATAGACATTTAGAATGTGGTAAAAGGAAAAGGAAAAAAATACAAAATCCCTGAATCCTGGGTTTCTGGCTGTTGACTGTGGTTACCATTCCTTAGGTAAGTATGACATAAAAACTTCAGAGCAACTACTGAAATGAATCAAGAAGAATTTGAGTCTTAGAAAATTGTGTGCTTATTACATTCATGGTTATGTTTGCTTCCCAAATGATTTAAACTTATACTTAGTACTATCTTAAGGTTCTTCTCCATTGTCTCTGAGACTCAAACCACATTTAGGCTACTGTTATTTCACAGCTTTCACAAAAAGAAACTTTTAATTAGAAGCTTTGTTCTTTGAGGGCAGATACTTGTTTTTTTTTTCTCTCTAATATCAACACATAACTTAAAGTATGTATGAAAATTTGGTCAATAAAACTTTTTTTGATTTCTTTCTCATATCTGAAAGTCATTCTGCACACTGATGCCAGTATCATTTTCCTAAAGCATTGCTTCTATTTTACCACTATTTTACTCAAAAACCTTTCATAGTACTTCCACCTTCCCCCACTCCCATTGCTGATAATCCTCATTTCTTGACTTGGATTTCATGTATCTCCACAATCTATTCCCATTATCTAACTAGATTTAAGTCACATAACTCAGTCATACCCTCTCTACCACCACCACCCCATCAACTCCAGGCAGGTTGTATGATATTACCTGAGTAAAAACTAGCAAATGCAAATTAGAGAGAAGACAACATGCTCCAATCCATCATAAACTGGTTTGTCACTTCTTTGACAACCCTCCTTCTCCTTTCATTGTGAGGTTCCCAAGATATTGCTATCAGACTTGTGTTTACACAAATCATTTAAGTCTTGTCACAGTCAGAGCTCCCAAGCTCAACATCCTTAACCTATCCAGTAGTGGGGATTATGAATGGTATGCGACTGCTCCTGGCCAAGTGATAGCTTCTGGTAGGAACGGATTTTGGAGTCCCAGCAGTAAGAATTTCTGATTTGACCTTAGCTGATAGGAGTTGAGATGAGGGAGAGATTTGAGGATCAAATCTCATCCTTCTGAAGTAATGGAATGTTTCTTTAGGCTGCTTCTGAGCTTAAGAAAACCAGGTAAGCTAGTTTATCAAGAAAGTGAAAGAAAGGGGACCTGAGAACAACAAGCAATGACCCTTTAACTTGGAATTGGCAGACCAGGTAGAGAAGAATAGCCAGGCCCAAGTGATTAGATGATAATGGAAAGTAAAAAAGAATGATGAGGTGGAGGAAAGTAGAAAAGAATGATGATGAGGAGGCAGCTAGGTGGCGTAGTGGGGGCGGCTAGGTGGCATAGTGGATAAAGCACCGGCCTTGGAGTCAGGAGTACCTGGGTTCAAATATGGTCTCAGACACTTAATAATTACCTAGCTGTGTGGCCTTGGGCAAGCCACTTAACCCTATTTGCCTTGCAAAAACCTAAAAAAAAAAAAAAAGAATGAGGAGGAGGAGATAGGAGGGAAATAGGGGTAAAGAAACTTGCTCTTGGAAAACAAAATATTAATATTTAAAAAAAGAGAATTACTCAAGGTCAGACAGCTAGGAACAGTCAAGTGTCTGAGAGTCAAGGGTCTGAGACTATTCAAACTCCCATACTCCTAATTCTAAGGCCAGTGCCTCCTAGTTTCCCAGTAAATAAAATACTGGCTTTGGACTTAGGAGGACAGGAGTTTGATTCCAATCTCAGACATGTGACTCTTACTAGATATGACATTAGATAAGTCACTTAACCCTGCCTGCTTCTCATCCAGGACATTCTGATTCATATCTAGCCACTGGACCCAAATAACCCAGGAGGAGAAAGTAAGGTTGACGACTTAGCCCAGTGCCCCTGCTCCAACTTCACTCAAATCCAATTTATGTGCTTGTCATGATATCACTTCCCTGATATTGTGATCTTTGAGAAGGCAGGACAAAGAAAAACTATTAGATCACAGCTAAATGGGAGCACTTAGTTAACATCTCTTGCTTCCCACTGTGTCAAGCTCCAGGGAGCTCTGCAGTGTTGACCCTTAACCAGAGCTTCCTTATAACTTTTCTTAACCATCAAGGATGGCAACTTTAATTTCCTTTTCATGAACACTAGGTGGTTTTCTTTTAAATTTTCCTGTCTGATCTTGTGCATTTAAATAGAGTTAATCTCTTGATATCTAGTGAGTGACTAGACCAACCTGATCATAATTCTGTCCAAACCTCTTCATGCTTAATTTGTTATGATTATTGATTAAAAACACTAAGGCACCAACTATCCAGGAACACAATTCAGGTTATAAGCTTCTTTTTCTCTGTAATATTTTTAAAGAAAAATACTAAATAGATGTTCAATAAATGTGAGGCATTAAGTCAACAAGCATTTTTTTAAGTTCTTATAATATCAGGTATCCTATGAAAGGGACTGGGGAAATAAAAACAAAGGTCAGACAGCTAGGAACAGTCTGGTCCTGCTCTAAAGGAGCTCACAATCTAATGGTGGAACCATCACACAAACAAGTATTTATTACAAGATTTGTATGGTAGAAATGTAATGTGCTTCTCTAGTTGTTCAATAGAATAGAATAGAAATACAATGAAATAAAGAGGATTGGAATATTGGTACTTTTAGGGGAGGAGAGGGAGGCTAAAAGACTAAGATCTGGATATTTTTGATTTTTTTTAAAAAAAAGTTCCTTTTTCTGCATTTTCTGTAAAATCAAAAAATTAAACTAATTCTTAGGAAATTGGATAATATAGTATAACAAAACAAAAATGAATTTAATTTCCAAATTTGTCACTTATTAGCTTCATGGCATTGAGTATATATTTTTTTCTGGGTCTTAGTTTCCTCATCTTTAAAAAAGGTTTTACGGATACTTAAACTACTTGTCTCACAGTATTGTCCCAAACCTCTAATTAGATATTGTACTTGGACTAATTAGACAGATAGATTGTTACATACTTTTTTTGTCTTTTATTCAATTTTCTTTGAAATGTTTCTCCTTGACCCAAATTGAATTGGTTATAGGTAGATATTCTTTTCGAGTTCATTTCAGGAGTGTACTGGACCTGGTTTGTATCAGACTCTTTAGAGCAGATTGTTAAATTGTGAATCTTTACAAGTCAATAAATTATATAAAAACAGGTACTGATTTGTTGTTTTGTTGAGACAGACCAAGACAGAGCCAGACACAGATACTGAGATAGAGGGATATTACAAAATATTTATCAAGACATCTCTGGATTATTTGAAATGTTTTAAGATTATTAAAGCTAATAAACTGAGTTTATTCAGTAATACAGACCTATGCCATGTTTTCTAATGGTAATCTTAAAAAAATGCCCAGACTAAAATCCTTGCTCTTGATATAGTTGAATACCTCATTATTAGTGATAAATAATTTGATCATCTCAATGATTATTAGTTTTGAAACTTCTCTATCTTTTTTTGAGCCAATAACTTCTTTCTATCCAGATACTTTCTTGTGATATGAGGTGTTTTTCAACTCCCAGATCTCTTTTATTTGTCATTTTATCTCCTCTCCCATAGAAACCATCCTTGTCTAAGCTTTCATTGTCTATTACCTAATCTATTACAATAAATAACCCTTCTATTTAGTTTTACTGCCTCAAGTCTTTTTCTTTCTCCAATCCATTTTCCAAACAGCTGTCAAGGTAATCTAACCAAGTTTGAGTTTAACCATGGCATTACCCTGCTCTAAAAGCTCCAGGCGCTGCCTGTTGTTCTTAGGTTTCAATACAGATCTCTTGTTTGGCTCTTAAAGTAACGAAAAACATGATTCTTACCTACTTTTAATAGGTTTATTATGTATTGTGCCCCTTTGTATACACTATAGCTTAAGAAAATTGACCAATTTGCTCTTCTCCATAGGTCTCTGTTCAGGAACTTTACACAATCTGTCTCTAATGTAAAGAAATCCATCAATCCATTCCACTGCAACTCTTGATGTACTCTCTGCATCTTATAATCCTAAGACTTCTGGACTTAATTCTAGTGATACCTACTACATAGACTTTTTTTGACCACTTCTTCCCCTTAAAAATGATCTTGGATTACCTTTGTTAATTTTGTATTAATTGATATGTACATATATTATCTATTAATGTGTATCATTTCAGATAATAAGGTCTTTCTGGGCAAAGACAGTTTTTATTTTGTATTCTGTACTGCATTAAGCATGTGGTGCTTGGTACATAAAAGGTACTTTAAAAATTTTTTTTTAGTTTTCTTGTTTATTTATTCATTTATTTTTGCAAGGCAATGGGGTCAAGTGGCTTGCCCAAAGCCACACAGCTAGGTAATTATTAAGTGTTTGAGGCCAGATTTGAACTTAGTTACTCCTGACTCCAGGGCTGGTGCTCTAGCCACTGAGAAACATAGCTGTCCCACTAAAAATGCTTTTTGATTAATTGAGTTGATCCTGAATTTTTAAAAGACCCCCTTAGAGAAACACAATCTTTAGTAGATTCACCAAAACTGGAAAACATTTTAAATACTATTCTGGAAATGAGTCACATTCCATTTGAACAGAATAATGTGTGGCAGTGAGATTTTTTTGTCCTCTTCAACAATTCAAGAAAATTGCCAGTGTAGGAATGAAATCATGGATCCTTGAAGTACCAATGTCAATTGTAAATATATTTTCAAGCAAAAAAAAATAATGACATCTTTGTCAAAGGGAGCACAGAGGGAATTGATGGAGGGGAGAGAGAGAGAGACAAACAGAGAGACAGAGACAGAGACTGAGACTGAAGAGACAGAGACAGAGGAACAGAGAGACATAGAGACAAAGAGAAAAAGAATAATTTTGTAGCACAAATGAGTCAAGTTTGCAAAACCAAGATCTTTAAGTAGGTTCAGACTGTTTTAGGTTATTAATCCTAGTTATGGTTAAAATGATGATAAGGTAATAATAATAATCATAATCATAACAATACTCTCAGGCATATAAAAACTTACCAAAAAATTATAAGAGAAGTCTCTGACTTGACCCCACAGTTACAGTAAATCCTAGACTAAAGCCTGTTCTGAACTCTGAGTATCAGAATTACTTTTGAGAGAAAATTACAGGCTTGTTCTGTAAGACATCTTTTTTTCTGCCATTGAGTTTATTCTGTCTCATCATCTAGTGTGGTATAATCAATGGAATGATAAACCTAATGTGAGAAATAACGACTCAGATTCTTCTTTTGACACTAAACTGTGTGACTAGGTACATATTCCTTAACCTCTCTGAGTGTCAGATTCCTTATCTTTAAGATGGAAATAAAATTGGTAACTCATGGGTCATAGTGTTTTTGAGTGGCATAAATGATCTAATGTTTGTAAATAACTTTGCAACACTTAAATTAATATTTAGGGCCGTGAATTTAAGGAGTAGAGTTATCACGAAAAGGTTACTAGCTGTAGTTTCTACAAAGCCTCATCAAAAGTGGAATTTTTTTAACTCATGGACCCTTTGGATGGTGCTTCCAGATTTGTTGACTCAAAGGAGAATTTATGAGCAAGCTTTTCTAATATTTACATATATTTTGCTATAAGTATCACTAATATATTATCTTACTACTTTAGAGTCTTAGTAATTTCTTTGCCAGAGAGGATCCTAGAATCTTTGTGACAAAAGGACCTTGGGAGTGATCTAATCCAGCTCCTTTTCCAACAAGGAAAGAAGGGAAGGAAAGAGAAAGGATGAAAAAGAAAGGGATGGAAAGGGAAAGGTTATTTGTAGAGACATGAGACAATCTAATTTACATAGCTAATCTGTGGAAGCATTACATTGAGATCATAGGTCTCCAGACTCCTGGTTCACTGCTATTTATACTGCATCAGTGCAACTTTGAGAAAGTGTTATATAGTAGATAAAAAGCTGGACTTGGAATCAAGGAGACCTACTTGCGATTCTGATTTCAAACACTTCCTCACTCTATAACCCTGGTTGAATCTCTTAGCCTCTCAAAACATCAGTTTCTTCATGAATACAATGGGAATACTGATAGCATTTTTTTTTTGTCAAAGGAGATCATTCAAGTGTGATATTCTGCCTTCAACTTAAAGTACTTGATAAATTTAAGCTAACATCATCATCATAATCATCATCATTATCATCATCATCAGACTAGGGTTGACATGGAAAGACCTAAGATATGTTTCTATTTGCTGTGCGGATATGATCATGTCATTTAAATTTTCAATTTTCTCGAGGCAAATTTGCCCTCTAAGATGACAGGTTATCTATGCACAGACTGCCAATCTGAAACAGTAAAAGAAGTATTCACTTCTGTGTTAATCAAAAAAAAAATAGAAACATATAAAATAATGAAGTTTTTTTTTTTTGTTAGAACCATTCAAATATTTTTCAGTGTTACCAGAATAAAATTTCCATGGGACTGGAATGAATACTTTGAAATTATGCTGTCATATATATTCTTATTGCTAAGATACAATTATTTGAAGCCACATATTTTTCCCAGGTATGATTTCTAAAAATTAACTTGAACACAAAATAGTAAAAACTGCAAATTGCTACTCTTTCCTGGTTAGAATCTGGAATTATCCACACATTTCTAGAAGCACCCTGGAATAGCATCACTGCCATGGAGAAACATGGGAGATGAAGGGCAATTGAAAGAAGCAATTGATAAAAGAGAGAATGTACTTGCTCCGCTCAAACCAAAGATCTCTCTCTCTCTCTCTCTCTCTCTCTCTCTCTCTCTCTCTCTCTCTCTCTCTCTCTCTCACACACACACACACACACACACACACACACACACACACACAAACAAACAAACACACAGTGATGCACTATTCCTTTAAGTCCTTTTTTACTTCTATCATTCTAGAGGAGAAAGTGTGGGAAAAAGTACTTTTGCATAAAGAAAAGATGTTAATCAACTGTTAAATAATTATTATTGATGGACATTTTGTTGCTTGAAAATAGCAAGAAAATTACTTTGTTTAATTTAAAGTGCTAAAATTTTATGAGAAAAATAACAGGTGGATAGAAATATTTTTGTACAAAACTTAACTGCAGTTATAAAAACAATTCACCATGGAAAAAATGGAGGTTGATTTTAAATTTAGATATAATCACATTAATATTTTAAGGAAACAATTACAACTTATTATTTGTAAAACTAGAAAAAACACAGTTCTAGTGAAAAAATGGACATGTGACCATTTTGAGAAGTTAAGTGTTGCAAGCCATTAATTCCTTAATTCATTTATGTATATGTGTGTTATGACTAGAAATGATAAAACTAAAAAAAGATGCAAATTAGGTATTTGGAGTATGAGGTAAGGATTTTCAAAGATAGTGATTTCATAAAGGAAGTTTGATCAATCATTCAATGAACATTTATTTAGCATTGACTATTTTTCAGATACTGGGGTAAGCCCTAGGTATACAATGATAAAAATAACACAAAATAAAGTTCATCACAGACCATAAGTGGCTTTCAATATAATGAATATAATGGAGAAAGACAAAATATAAAAAATAATAATACTATTTTGAAGGAAACAAATTCTTAATAAATGATGAAAATGGGGCAGCTAGGTGGCGCAGTGGATAGAGCATTGGCCCTGGAGTCAGGAGTACCTGAGTTCAAATCTGGCCTCAGACACTTAATAATTACCTAGCTGTGTGGCCTTGGACAAGCCACATAACCCCATTTGCCTTGCAAAAATCTAAAAAAAATGATGAAAATGAGTTGAAAGAATTTGCAAATGCTGATTTCAAGTATAAAAAGAAAAAAAGACTTGCTCAGCTGAAGACTGATTAGGATTGTGGAAAAAATACATGATTAGATGAGAGTTCTAGAATTTTTTTTTTTGCTATTTTGCATTCCATTAGTGAAGGAAGTGTTAATGGAACACTGAAAGAGAAGCAACTAGAGACTCCTATTGAGATTACAAAGAAACAAGTTCTATAGAAAACAAGCAATATGGTCCCTCAGAAGAGGGGAACAAACTTTGACCCTTTCTGATTGGAATACTATCCAAGAACTATGGAGATTTTTGTATTTCTGAGAACTCAGATGCAAGTCCTACTGATTTTCATTAACTTGAAAAAAGCTCATATATGTGTTGAATATTGTGAAGCTCTGTGCTTAAAAAAAAAATTTAAAAAGTGAAATTTGCCAAAAGTCCATGAAAGACATTCATGCTGAGAGGGAAATACTAACAAATTTTATCTCTCCAGTTGTTTATTAGGGATGAATCATGGTAACTAAGTTTAGAAGAAATTTCTAGGATAGCAGTAAAATTATTCAGATCATCTATTCTGTGGTTATCTTGCATATACCTAGCTATCTATATTTTTCCCATTATAATATAAACTGCTTGAGGGCAGAAGGCTATTTCTGCTTTTCTTCATAACTCCATTACTTTATATAATACCTGGAATACTTTAAACACTCATTAAGAGATTATTGATGAATGATTAAATTCCTAGAAAATGTCTCCTAATGAATTTAATTAGGAACTTAAAATACATGTTATTTATGACCTATTTTAAATTTCAAGAACTTTTGAAAAATTTTTCTCTCATTGGCTCCTAATGAGTACCTAATAATTAATAATAACAGATAACATATTTAAGATTATATATATATATATATATATGTATGAATTTTGTGAAGCATTTTACAAATCTTATCTCATTCTATCCAACCAATTTTTCAAGGTAGATGCTATTATTATTCTTATTCTACAAGTAAGGAAACTGAGGCACAAAAAAACTTAAGTGACTTGTCCAGGATCATAAATAAAGTAAATGAAACAACATTCAAACTCAGTTCTTTCTAATTCAAAGTTCTGAAATTTATATGGGTCCCATTGAACTACATTTAACAAAAGGAGTCAAAATGAATTCCTTCCATAGCCATATGAAAAAATGCTCTAAATAATTAATTATTAGAGAAATGCAAATTAAAGCTTCGCTGAGGTACCAACTTACACTTCTAAGATTGGCCAGTATGACCAGGAAGGATAATGGTCATTACTGGAAGGGATGTGGGAAATCTGGGACACTATTACACTATTGGTGGAGCTGTGAACTCATCCAACCCTTCTGGAGAACTATTTGGAATTATGCCCAAAGGGCACCAAAAATGTGCATACCCTTTGACCTAGCAATACCACTACTGGGTCTATACCCTGAAGAGATGAGGAAAAAGGGTAAAAACATTACTTGTACAAAAATATTTATAGCAGCCCTGTTTGTGGTGGCAAAGAATTGGAAATCCAGTAAATGTCCTTCAATTGGAGAATGGTTTAGCAAATAGTGGTATAAGTATGTCATGGAATACTATTGTTCTATTAGAAACCAGGAGGGACGGGATTTCAGGGAAACCTGGAGGGATTTGCATGAACTGATGCTGAGTGAGATGAGCAGAACCAGAAAAACACTGTACACCCTAACAGCAACATGGGAGTGATGTTCAACCTTGAAGGACTTGCTCATTCCATCAGCGCAACAATTGGGAACAATTTTTGGCTGTCTGCAAAGGAGAGTACCATCTGTATCCAGATAAGGAGCTGTGGAGTTTGAACAAAGTACAAGGACTATTCCCTTTAATTCGGAAAAAAATACCCAGATGTCTTATGGTTTGATCTGGTTACCTCTGAGAAATTCTGTTCTCTTTAAGGATATGATTTCTCTCTCATCACACCCAATTTGGATCGAGGTACAACATGGAAACAAAGTAAAGACTGACGGAGTGCTATCTGTGGGGTGGGAGTGGGGGGAGGGAAGCAAGATTGGGGGAAAACTGTAAAACTCAAATAATATCTTTAATAAAAATTAAAAAAAAATAAATTCCTTCAAATATTCTTATTACTTCTATATTTGTAACACATGGGATTTGTTCCCATATTTAAAGCACAGGAAAGAATTAATTTTATTTGAAAGAACTACTCTAACTAAGGAATGACATCTGAAAAAACATTTCAGCAATTGTTAACATACCTTGTCATTCCAAATTTTGACTCAGATGAAAGAGGCATGCTTTTTTGGTAGCAATTCCCTTTACTCTTTCCAAGAAATGTATCCTCCCTCTTGTCTAATATTGACATTGAAAGAAATATGTTCAAGCAGTTGCTTTTCCAACCCAACATTTGGTAAAGCTCAGTGGCACAAATGTGTGATCCAGACTTTCCCATCAGGTGGTCACTGAAATTCTATAAGGGCTCTTAACTCTTCAGTGGGAAATTCCCAAATGAAGAGCAGCAATTGTGAATGGCATCAAGCATATTGGACTATTCATAATGACTTTAGTATTGACTTTTGTGTGACATGGATACTTTCAAATAAAAATGTCTAGAGACTGGGGAGCAATCAGATTTGGCTTCTCAATAAAGATGAAATAACTTTTAGATATGCTAGATATTCCTAAAAAATCTATTTGCATGGTTGCAGTAGAAGTTCTGATCTGTCAAAGAAAATATTTGGCAATTAGGACATTGTACCATTTGCATATTATTACTTCCCCCCTTATTCCCAGAAGCAACAAAAACAAAACAATTTTTTTTCTGAAATAGATATTATTTTATAAACATTTCCTAAGTACAGCCTTTGAAATAAACTAGCTTCATAATTATATAATCAATAATATATTTTTCTCTCTTTAGAACAATGAATATCCAATGAAATTACTCTTGAATTCATACTTTAAGATATTGTTTTCTGTTTTAATATTCATTGAAAAATGAAAAATCTATAAAGTTAAGGATTGGGGCTATATGATTTCCAAAGTTGCTTCCAGCTTTAACAGTCTATAATAATTCTAAGAAATAAAAGTATAAGATCCTTTTGAAAACGAAGTCAACAAGGAGTTATTAAGCACCTACTATGTGCCAGGCACTGTAAGATGTATTAGTGGAAGGAATCTCTATAATTGATATCTATATCTATAATAACCTATATCTATATCTCTTTCCTATCTATCTATCTATCTATCTATCTATCTATCTATGTGTATGTACATTTCACTATTTAATGTGAGTGACAATAACAAAGAACCATGCACAAACAAGCTATAGCTGGAATGAACTGAAGGTAATTTGAAAGAAGTCTCTGAAAGAAAGATATAACATTAAGATAGACAGTATAGACATTTTGTTCTCTTATGCCTGAGAATATATGAACATGGGAAAGTCACTTACCACCTTTGTGCCCCAAAACTGCTTTCTAAAATAGAAAATTGAGGAAAATGTACTAATCTGGGTGTTCCTAGTTTAATATATGAACCTGGTACTTTGTAAATACTTAGGAGAGAGAGAGAGAGAGACAGAGAGAGAGAGAGACAGAGAGAGAGAGACAGAGAGAGAGACAGAGAGAGAGAGAGAGAGAGAGAGAGAGAGAGAGAAGAGAGTTGTTAGGGAGCTAAGATTAAAAGAAGCCATCAGTGTTCACCTCTAAACAACTTTAAAATAGTGCCTGGAAAAGGAATTCAGAAGTGACAGAGCAAACAAGGCAGTGAGACCTTCTTCCAGGTCAAAACAATGTTTAAAAGGAAATATCTGTGACATGAGAGTGCAGGCTGACCTGGATCCAATATGGATAAAGCACTGGTGCTGGAGCTAGGTGGTGACAATAGAAGCAACAGGAGTTGCAATTACTTCCAAGGCAGAGATGGTAGGGGAACTGATCACAGCCTACAAGGGAGACCTGAGTTACAACTGAAGTCAGGAATAGAAGCTCTTTGGCAACATGGTTACCTATACTCCCTTCAGGATCATAATTCAGGGGCAGAGAGGAACACTTTCAGTCAAGATAGAATAGAAAAACATATGGGGCAGTATCATTTCTGATGACAAGGGATCAGGGTCACTGTATCAATTGTAATCCCAAAGAATTGGGAATATTCCTGAGTAAGGAAGAACTGGAGAGCAGTGGTCATACCTCTCCCCAGATGATATTTCCATGGAAGTGCAGATAACTTCCAATAACCAGAACTAGCTCTGAAAAGAGAAAAAGCCAAAAGTTTGAAATAGTATTCTTCATCCCATAAAGAACAAAATGCAACATAAAGAAAAGGTTACAAATTAAAAAAAAAAAAACATAGGCAAGAAAGAGAGATCCTCTAAGGAGAAGGAAGAAAGGAGAGGAAGAATGTGAAAAATTATCTTATCTAAAGAGAAGAGTAAAAGAAGAGTAAAGAAGAGACTTTACTGTGGATAATAAAATGGTTCAGGGTGTCATGGACTGACCTTGAACCTCATATCTGAATTGTTTCAAAAGGGGGAACATATTTAAGGAATGATGCCTTTATCATATCAAATTGCTGAAATTTTTTGCCAGTTTTCTGTTTCTTCTAATTTTGATCATATTAGTTTTTTAATTAATTTATTGTAAGCAAAATTAACCATTTTATATACCATAATGTCCTCTATCTCATTTGCCTATAATTTTTTTCAAATTCATAGGTAAAATATTCTGTTGTCCCCTAACTTATTTCTGATATCATTTTTTTTTTCTAAATCATGTACCCATTTTTTCCTTTTTGGTATGAGAAATTATTGGTTCATAGCTAATTTCTGCCAAGCAGTTGTATAGCTGTTAAATGAATCAATTATATTATTGGGGGACCTCAACTTCTCCTTCTCAGAGCTATATAAAACTAGCATAAAATGAATAAGAAGTTAAGATATGAGTAGAAACTTAGAAAAGTTAAATATGATAGACCTCTGGAGAAAATTGAATGGAATTAGAAAGGCATGTACTTTTTTTTCAACTGTACATGACATTTTCAGAAAAACAGAATACATATTATGGCATATCCATAAAGAAAACCAAATATCAAATATATATCCTTTTCACACAATAATGCAATAACAATTATATTTTTAAAAAGACTGTTAAAAATAAACTACATTTTAATTAGAAACTTATTCCTAAAATGACTGGGTCAAAGACCAACTTCTAAAATCAGTAATTAATTTCATTAAAGAAAATAATAATAGTAGAATAATGTTTCAAACTTTGTGGGATGCAATCAAAGTAGTACTTATGGGAAAACTTATTTTACTTAATATGTACATTAATAAGAGAGAGAAAGAGAAGATCAATGATTTAGACATATAGTTAAAATTTTTGAAATAAAGCAAATTAAAAATTCCAAATTAGACACCAAAAATGAAAATTATGAAAATCAAAAGACAGATTAGTTAAACTGAAAGTCAGCAAATCATTGAAAAAATAAATCATTCTATAACCTCATTTTATTTTTTGTTGAATTTAATTTATTTTTTATTTATTTACACATTGTTAAAATAGTCTGTTTTAAGAGTAAACATAATTCCTCCTTCCTACCACAAAACTAAAAAAAACTCATGAGAAATAAAGTGAAAGAAAAAGAAAAGAAAAATGAGCTTCAGTCTATCTTCTGATATCATCAGTTCTGTCTATGGAGTGAATAAGTCCATCAGAGAAGTTACTTTCATATTTTTCCACAGTTGCTGTTGCTACTTGTAATTCCCTTCATCCATTTCTCCCCAGTACCAAATATTATGTTTTCTCTCTCCTTGCACTCTGTCCCTCTTCAAAAGTATGCTGTGGGACACCTGAGTGATGCAGTGGACAGAGCACTGGCCACAGGGCCAAGAGACATTCCTCCTCAGATACCCAGCAACCACGGAGCCCCATGATAGCGGACAGACTATACAATCCCACCACCTTGCAAAACATAATAAAAGAAAATGTGTTCAGACTATCCTCTCCCATTATCTATCCTCTCTACCCCCTACATTCCCCTTCCTTCCTTTGTCCCCTTTCTCCCATACCATTTCTCTCCTTTTTCCTTCTAGATTGCTATACCCTATTAAGTATGCATTTTGTTTCTTTTCTGAGCCATTTCTGATGAGAATGAAGGCTCCCTCCCTTTTCCTCACATTTCCCTATTCCATACCACTGCAAAAGTGATTTCTTGACTCTTTTACATGAAATATCTTAGTCTATTCTACCTCCCATTACATTTCCTTTTTACCCACTAATTCCATTTTTAAAATATATTATACCATCATATTCAGCTCCCTCCTATGCCTTGTCTATATAAGCTCCTTATAACTACTTTAATCAATGAGAAGGTTCAAATGAATATTATCTGTATCATCTTTCCATTCAGGAATACACACAAGTCAGCATCATTAAATCCCTCATAATTTACCCTTGTCCATTCTCTCTATGTTTCACCTGAGTCCAGTACTTGAAGATCGAAATTGAGGCTTAGCTCTGGCTGTTCCAACAGGAATATTATGAAATTCTCTTGTTTCATTGAAAGTCTGTCTTTTCCCCTGGAAGAGGATATTCAGTTTTGCTGGGGAGTTGATTTTCGGGTCCATTCCAAGCTCTTTTGCCTGCCAGAATATCATATTTCAAGCCCTATGATCCCTTAATGTAGATGCTGCTAAGTCCTGTGTGATCCTGAATGCGATTGCATGATATTTGAATTGTGTCCTTCTGGATGTTTGTGATATTTTGTCTTTGATTTGGGGGTTCTTGAACCTGGCTATAATATTCCTGGGGTTTTCTGGTATCTTTTTCAGTAGGAGATCGGTGGATTCTCTCAATTTCTATTTTGTCCTCTGGTTCTAGGATATCAGGACAATTTTCCTGTAGAATTCTTTAAAAATGAAGTCAAGACTCTTTTCCTGATCATGACATTCAGGTAACCCAATAATTTTTAAATTGTCTCTCCTGGTCCTGTTTGCCATATTCATACTTTTTTCAATAAGCTATTTCATGTTTTCTTCTAGATTTCATTTTTTATATTGTTCTATTGTGTCTTGATTCCTCACAAAGTCATCAGCTTCCTATAGCTCCATTCTACATTTCAAGGATTTGTTTTCTTCTGAGATCTTTCTTATCTTCTTTTCCATTTGGCCAATTCTGCTATTTAAAGTATTTTTCTCCTCATTAACTTTAACTTTTTTTTCCACTTGACCTAAAATAGTTTTTAGTGTGTTATTTTCTTAAGCATTTTTTAGATCTCCTTGACTAAGTTGTTAACTTGGTCTTCAGGTTTTTCCTGTATCTCCCTCATTTATCTTCCCAATGTTTTCTCTACCTCCATTACTTGATTTTAAAAATCTTTTTTGAGCTCTGAAATAGCCTGAGATGAACTTCGATATTTCTTGGAGTATTTAAATGCAGAAGCTTGGACTTTTTCATCTTCTGAGTGTGTATTTTGGTCCTCCATGGGACCAAAGCAATTGTCTATGGTCAGATTCCTTTTTTATTCTGTTTGCTCATTGCTCATTTCCTCAGCCTGTGTCCTGGTTTTGGGATGCTTTCTGAGCTTTTGAGTATTATTGGGGCACCTCGGCAAGGACCTCAGTTCCTTCAGCAGCTCTGACTGCTCTCTTGGTCTGTGCTTTTGTCTGTGGATGACCATAAGCACACCCCTATGCCCTGGAGCTGTGAAGAGGGTCCCTGCTCTATGGCAATGGGTGGTCACAGAATGTGACCAGAGTCTGAATATAGATAAAGCACAAAAGTCCTGTCCCAGGGTCAGAAGAGAGACCTCGACAGCCCCCCCCACACACACACACACACATAGACATACTCCCTTACCTTTCATGGCCTGAGCTCTCTGGGAGCAGCTAAAAGGTGACTCTTGCTGGATGGCTCTGTGGGTCTGTTTCCATTTCTAGAGATATGGGCTGTGCAGACAGCCACCAAGAAGGGCCACAGTGGCCTGGACTTTATGCTCACTCTGGCAGAGGTTTCCCCACTGATCTTCCAAGTTGTACTAGGTGTTCCCTGGGTTGCAGGTCAAGAAACTGCTTCTGTTGCCAGGAGCTGGTATTCCCTGGGATCCAGGTGCCCAGAAGCCTAGCGGGCAAAGAATAGAACTCCTTCATTCTAGGTCAATATTCTTTGATGTGCGGCTATCCCTCCACCCGCATGGAACAGAGATTTTCCCAGGTTTTCCAGGTCATCTTGGGTTGGAGAATTGCCTCACTGGATCTTTCTGTGGGTTCTGTCTTTCAAAAATTTAGTTAGAGCCCTAAGTTTAAAGTTTTTGCAATATTTTGGAGAGAGCTTCTAGGAAAGGCTATCCTCTTGCCATGTTCTTGGCTTCGTCCCCTCATATTATTTTTTTATAAAACAGATAGATCATTAATAAACTTTATTTGAAAAAGAAAGAAAATGACCAAACTATTTGTGTCAAAAATTAAAAGGGTGAATGTACTACCAAAAATGAAAAGAGTACAATTTCAATGCATATGTAATTAAATAAATTTTTATGATATATTTTCCTCAGTTTTATTCCAGTTTAACTGACAGTCTAAGTGAAATCAATGAGTATTTAAAAAATTAATGGTCTAGATTAATAAGAAGAAATAGAATACTTAAATAAATCTATCTCAGAAAAAGACATTGAAGAAGCTTTAATAATTTCCTTCAGAAAAAATCTCCAGGATGAAATAAATTGACAAGTGAATTTAAAGCACTTAAAGCACAATTAGTCCCAAAACTATGTAAAGTATTGAAAAAATAGATATAGAAAGAGTCCTACTAAAGTCCTTATATTACACAAATGTGGATTTGAATGAACAGGGAGGAAAAAACAGAAAAAAAGAAAATTATAAACCAATTTCCTAATGAATGTTAATATATTTTTTTTCTTTTTGTTTTTTTTTTCAAGGCAATGGGGTTATATGACACAGTTAGGTAATTATTAAGTATCTGAGATCAGATTTGAACTCAAGTCCTCTGGACTCTAGAACCAGTGCTGTATTACCCACACCACATAGCTATCCCTGATACAAAAATTTTAAATAAAATACTATCAAAGACATTACAGCAATATGTCACAAAGGTCTAATAACATTACCAGGCAGGACTTATTCCAGGAATTCTGAGCAGTTCAATATTAGGAAAATTAACAGCATAATTAATCACATTCATAACAGTAATAGCAAAAATTATAAGGTCATATGAATAGACCCCCCAAATTAAAACTTTTGATAATACAAAACAACCATTCATATAAAAATACTAGAAAACATAGAAATCATTGAAGTCTTTCTCAAAATGATAAGAGGTGTCTAAAGCCCAAAGCAAGCTTTATCCATAATAGAAATTAACTTGAAACCTTTCCAATAAAATCAGACATAAAATTATAATTTAACACTGTACTAAAATAGCACTTATGGCTAGCTAGGTGGCACAATGGGTAGAGTGCCAGCTCTGAATTCAGAAGGATTTGATTTCAAATCAGACTTCAAACACCTAGTAGCTGTGTGACCTTGGGCAAGTTACTTAACCCTTAATGCCTCTCATCCAAGGCTATATCCAGTCCTGTTCCATATTTGGCTACTGGACCCAAATGACTCTGGAGGAGAAAGTGAGGATATTGACTTAGTACAGCACTCCCTCACTCAAATCTAACTCAAGCGATTGTCATGACATAACCTCCCTGATGTCATGTTCTTCTTTGAGAATGAAGGACAAATATCATCATCATCAATGTTGCTATCTATAACAATAAGATAAGAAAAATGAAATGAAGGAATAAAAACAGGCAATGAGAAGACAAAACTCACTTTTTACAGATGCTGTGATGATATACTCAGAGAACACTAGAGAATTAGCTAAAAAAACTACTTGAAATAATTAGCAAGTTTGGCAAAGTTGTAAGATATCATATAAAACCCACAAAAATCAATAAAAATTTCCATATATTATTATAAAACTCAGTAGGAAGAGATAGAAAAAGCAATTCCATTTAAAATAACTGTAAATATAAAAAGGGGGCAACTAGGTGGCACAGTGGATAAAGCACCAGTCCTGGAGTCAGGAGGACTGAGTTCAAATTTGGCCTCAGACACTTAATAATTACCTAGCTATGTGACCTTGGGAAAGTCACTTAACCCCATTTCCTTAATAAATACAATTTAAAAAATAGCAGCAAACATTATAAAAGACATGGTAGACTAACTGAAAACAAACCTAGTAAGTATATGAACAATATTACAAAACCCTTTAAACTCAAAGAAAGAGTTTATTTAAACAATTGAAAAAAGTATTAACTGCCAGTCGATAGACCTAGCCAATATAATAAAATGGTATTTCTAATTAAATTAATATGCTTACTGTATATTCCTTTATTAACCAAACTGTATGCTTATTCAAGTGCAGAGGCCATTCTAAATTTCTCAGTATCATTCCAATTTTATATGTGTGCTGCTGAAGTGAGCACTATATGCTTATTATTACTGAGGTTTTACATATATGCATGTAAAAATTGTAAATTCATCCTGGAATTTTTATTGCTTTTCAAAACAATGTATTTGAATACATGGAGAGTACAGAGAGAATATTCTCCAAGTATCACACTGACACTATAATACTGATTTCCTTGTAATAATGGATGTTTTATTTTTACTGTGAATGTTGTAACTGCCACTCCATTTCCAAGTCTTTTGCACAGTTTCACCATCACTTAAATTGTTTGTAACAGAAATTCCTTTTTTAGCTTGTTTTTAGGTTGATTTCATTTCTTACTACTTGTATGCATATAGTTGAGTATCAAGCAAAATCCTAACAATGTCCAAGCCTCAACAATGGCCAAATACAAAGGTAAATATGATATGATTAAGGAAGTACTACATTTGCACTTTGGTTTATTATTTTTCTTACAGTCACTTCTCTCAAGTATTATCCATTTATCTTCCTTATATCTATCTCTATCTCTATCTAATCTATGTCTATGTCTGTATCTATATCTATATACATATCTATCTATTTCTTTCTCTATTTCTATCTCTATGTCTATCTCTATCTCTGTCTATCTCTATGTCAATCTCTGTCTCTCTCCCTATCTCTATCTCTGTCTCTGTCTCTGTCTCTGTCTCTATCTCTGTCTCTGTCTCTATCTCTATCTCTGTATCTACTCTATATCTATATCTATCTATATCTAAATCTCTCTCTGTCTCTGTCTCTGTCTCTATCTCTGTCTCTATCTTTGGGCACATGTCAAATCAAATCAAGTCAACAAGTGTTTTTCAAACACTAATTATGATGAAAGTGAAGGTTTTTGAATCATGGTGGTGATGTACGGAGACTAAAGATTAGTTAGAATACAATAGAAATATGGAATATAATCTAAAAAGAAATACAAAACAAAATAGCTTTTGAGAATATGCAATGGAAGATAAATTTTCACATGTAACTTAGTTTAACTTTATAACATGAGTGCTTTGAATTAGATTATTAAAGACTTTTCTAATTCTAAAAATTATTCTATGATCATATGATTTTAACCAAATTTCTATTCAGAAACTTATGTTTTATGTGAACATTTTGTTACCCATTTATAAGTTGAATACTACTTTTAATCATGAAGATTTTATGTTTAAGAGATTGAGAGCAAAGTAGATTACTTTATTTCAGTCATCATTCTCAACTTTTCTTGCTTTGTTTGTCAGACAATATATAGTAACGGTATCATTGTCTACCTTGAGGGATCCTTCTGTTCATAAAAAGCCAGCTGCTGAAGTATAAAGGTGAGCTCTACAGAAAAATGGAAATATCACCAGTACCAGGTTTTGATGTCCCTTAGTGCTGGTTATCTCTTGTCTACAATTAACCATGTCATCCCAGAGGAATGAGATATCTTGGGGAATTCTCGGCTGTGGAGCTACCTGTTACAATCAAGTGATTAACTAAGTAAGAATTTTTGCCTTTCAATTGAGCCACACATTGTATTGTGATCACACTAATACTTACCAAGTTCCCCTCCTTAGCCCATCACCCAATTATTTTCTCCCAAAACCCAACAGAATTGTTCCTGAGACTTGATTGGCCCATTTCTCCCCTGATTAAAATTTCCTGGTCACTTCCAGGCCAAAAAAAAGAAAAAAATCCTCTTTATATGAAGTCCGAATCCCACCAACTTGATGATTGTCTCAAGATTCCACTTCCACTTTGTCTTGCTAAATACACACACATTTCCACGTGGAGATGAGAGAGGTCTTGAAATGCCACTTTTTACTTGAAGTCTATCTTTGCTTTGCTATGGCTTAAGTAATTCTCTGCTTGTTAACCACTCAGTGACTTATGAGAGTTGATAATATTTTTAAAGAATTTAACATAGTGGCTGGCACATACTAAGAGCAATATAAATGCTTATTCCCTTCCTTTTTTCCTTGCCTCATTTCATCACAAAACTGATCTTATTCTAACAGTGTGCCAGCATCACACCCATAACCAGTAATTTATACTGCTTAATCTTTATCTTTAATAATACTTATTCAATTATTAATATGCTATTACTAATATTATCTTATTAATAAAGTAATATGTAATATAATGAATAGTAAATACTATAATAAGGTATAACTACTGTTTAGAAGATTTGGTATCAGGAAGACAATGCACCTAAACCCCAGTAAGTTTTTTTTTGGTAAATATTATCCTTTCCCATTTGCTTTGGAAACAAATCATATGACATCTTCTCTTCATTCTAACTATCCCCAAATTCAAAATGCAAATCTTATATCCTCCTTATATTCTACACTGTAACCTGTAGATGACCTTAGATAACTCCAATGGAGTATATGCTCTTCAAAGTGGAACAGCTTTATGTAGTGTTCCTGTGATAGAATTAATCTATTATCTAAGAACAAAAAAAAAAAAAACATAAAAAGTTAATGAATCATGGTTTGACTGCTAGTAATAATTTGAAATAGCCCTCATTCTATTGAAGCAGCATAGAGGAGATTTTGATGAACCCTTCAAACACTTACTAGCTGTGTGACCCTGGAAAAATCATTTAAACTCTCATATCCTAAGTTTGTAAGTCTTGGACTAGCTATCCACACAGATTATTTCCAGTTTTTAAAAAAATAATAAGGTAAGAAGACACTGCGAACAATTGCAGCAACTTTAACCCCACATTCAATTAGGCATTGATGTTAAAATGATTTCCATCATTTCTTGCATTCTTTGCTAATGTAAATGGAGTTAATCATTTAAAAAGAGGAAAAATAGCCTGGAAACAGACTTAACCTACAAAGCATTATTTTCTTTTTGAAATAGAAATCTCTAACAATCTGAAGTATTTTAGAATGCAAATTTATTTGTGTATATAAATATATATATATATATATATATATACTATCATCCAGTAAAATATAAACACCTAGAAGTTTGAAGTTTCTCATCAAAAGTATCTAATAGACTGCTTTGCTCATGGTGAGTGTTTAATAAATGTTTGCTTATTTGTATAACCCAGTGTTGCTATGCTGATACTGCCTCAAAATCTATCAACATTGATGGGAAGCTTATGGGAAACTTTTTCAACTTGGAGTTCTAGGTAAAAGATACTAAAGAGAATAATACAATAAAGGTCTGGAGTTGTTTATCATCGTGTAATATATAGAGGTTCCAGTAGCCCAAATTTTCCACCCTGATTAGCTCTTCCTTTCAAACAGACAATCATGAATTACCACATTGGCATGAGGGTTTTTGCTCTGATGAAAACCACAATTGGTGAGTTGATCAAAGTGGCTCTCAGAGAGACATTCTACTCTCATGTCTTTATGTTGGAGAAAGAAGTTACTCAGACAACTAGGTACCTCTTCTGACTTCCAACTCTCCGTTGTTTCCATAAGGAGTCAGGAAAGCCATTTCTGATATGACCGTTGTTGACTATTGAATATATAATAAATTATATCCTTTTATACTTTTGCTATCCTCCTGCCTTCATCTAGGTTGTCTATTTCCTTTCACATGAAAAGAAAAACAACTGCAACAACAACAACAACAATATATGAACCAAGAATCACGGTGGAGGTAGCAGCATAGGTAGAAGCTGGGGAACTGGCAAGTCCAGGAAAAATGGGAGACACAGTCTTTCTCTAGATAAGCAGGGAAGCAAATGATTAAATTATTAATTCCCTTTGGGAAACAAGCCTTCTTAGTCATTTTTCAGTTATATTTGCTACCCATCTCAAAGTGATTTACAGGAATATATGTAAATATTTAAAGAAGTGTGTATGTGTATGTTTGTGTGTATGTGTGTATAGTATAAATATATAAAGGAGAACAACATGATTTTAAAATCATTACACTAGAGAAGATAAGACCGGGAAACAATTTGATGTACAGTGGAAAAGTAGTATATGTAAAGAAATTATTTTTTTTAATTGTATACAGTCAGGGTAATTAGATGGTGTAGTGGAGTGGAATCAGGAGGACCTGAATTCAAATCTGATCTCAGGAACTTAATTATGATCTATCTAACTGTACGACCTTGGGCAAGTCATGTAAACCCATTGCCTTGCAAAAAAAAAGAGTTTATATAGTATGTCAAGATTTCCACTTAAGCCTTTAACAATATGACAAGTGTTATCACATGTGTTATCTTATTCTAAGTATAAATTGAGACCCCAAAATATTAGGGGGCATGCATAGTCACAGGGCTTTCCAGTTTGAAGTAAAATTTGGAGTTTTCCTGCTTTCTTGAATTCAAGATTATCTAATACACATACTGCTGCTACAAACAACTTGGAAGAAGGCCAAACTAAGCCATGTTATGCATGGTATTCACAGACAAAATTGGCAAGAGAACAACAGATATAAAGGGGTGCACATTTGTCCATGTTTCTATAATATTTTAATTTTCTGTGACAGAGAAGCCACTACCTTTGTACCATGATATGCTAAATGAAGAAGGAGAAATGGTTCCTCAGAAGATGACATCAGGAATTGTAATTGAACCAGACCAAATATAGCCTGAAAAAAAAATCTATGCTGGAAGAAATAGAAATTTGAAATTATTGCTAGACTATATTGACAGGATAAAAAAGAAAAAGAAAACTATCAAAATAATTGGAAATGATATTTTTACCTTAATGTTAAGAGATAGAAAAAACAACAGATATTGACCCCTTATCTTTACTTTCTCTTCTTTGCAAAATCTTCATAAAATGACCTACTCTGTATTGAAATCATCTATTATGAATATGTCATAAATATCTTTAAAATCGTAAAAGAGACATAAGGAAATGAAGCGTATCTTAATCATCTAAATGTAGGCTCCCATGTTGTAGCCACCAGAGATCAGCTTCTGGTGTCTCCACTAACACACATGTGGACATTCCACACTGCCTTTCTATATAGTTGGAAAAGACCTATTTCCATTGGCTGCATAGTTGAAACTATCTACATCTTCAAATTTGCCTGGCTGAAGTGCAGTTCTGTCTTTTTCAGTGGCATCCAAAGGTTAAGGACTCATCCATTCAGAGAGCAGCACTAGACAATGAGCTGGGTAGGAAGAATTGCCATCCTCTTTCTTTTTTACCTCACAGCCCTTTGGATTGACTTGGAGTTTTGTTCCTGTTTTGCTTTTCCTTTGTGACTTCAACCTATTTGGAGCTTGGAGCCCAGTATTCCATGTTGGATGATGCATTCAGTTCATCAGAAGGCAAATTAAGAGTTGGGGGGAGGGGTAGTTTGGACATGAACTTGGCAAGATTAATACTATGTAGTAACTGAATTAGTCTGTGAATCTAATATTTCTCCCCTTCCTATGAAAATGAGGTGATTTAGAGAATATAATTCTAATGTGGTGGCAGAAGTGTTTCTATGATGTATCACTTTTTCTCTTGCTATATATTTGAAGTCAATGTTTGTGAGGCTAATTTGACTATAAAGGGGATAAATAGAACTAAATAGCATGGATCACATACAAGTGAAGGGACACAATCAGTGAAGAATTGAATCTCTGGCAAAAAGAAAACAATTATGATCCTCTAAGAACAGAAAAAATGATGGAGAGTGGTCTCCTGAGATTGTTACTAAAATCAAATCTTCCCTGATGAATAATATCCTTGATACTAATAATGTCAAGTGAATCATAACAAAAAGAGATATATGTTCCCAAAATATGTTTGCTACTGTCTTGGAAAATCTTCTGAAAAATATCAAAAGGAAATGGGAATCCTTAGATAGGAGTTTTGCACAACTTCCTGATGACAGATGATATTGCCCTGGTTACATCAGGTCCTTGAATATCACAGCACTTCATCAATGAAATCTAAGAATATTCAAGAAGATTGTAATAATAATTTACTCATGAAAAACTACATATAAAAATGGTTGCTCAATTTCTAAACTTTGAAATAGAATTGAAAGCAAGCCTATTAATTTAGCTTATCAGTATCTAAAGAATCCTCAGCTGTTCCTTCTAAATTGTTAGTATTCGACATCAAAAATCTATGGGGGGATAAGAAAACAAACAAACAAATAAATAAATAGATGAATGAATTAATAAATAATGTAATGAAAAACTAAAACAAATTTACTAAAAAATGAAACTACTTAAATGAAGTAAATGAGTTGAAGGCCAGTGAAGCAGTACATGGTGGATTCGGTTAATGTCAAATTTTTTAATAATGATCTACATGCAAAAATAGTTGCAAAGAAAGTCACAGGAGAAGGATATGATAAGAAAACGGATGATATGTTTCAATGAAAAGACAATACAGTTCTATCTGATGTTCCACTGTTATCCACAATATGTCAAAAGAACAGAGAAGGGAATATTTTAGTGCTTAGAAAATCATTTTTGTATGCTTTACAGAATGTTGTAAGTTCTAAAGCTATTGACTGTTAGTTACAATCTTTGCTGACAAAGAGAAGACCTAATTAGATAATAAATTACATAATAGGGGAAATATGCTCCCTATTTAGTTGTAAATTGAATTAGGAGAAAAACTGCATCTACTTTAATCTTTGAATTCCAGTTCAATCCTTTTGAAATACAGAATATCAAGTATGTTGTCCCTCAGCATTGGAGGAGGTCGATGCTAGTAGATTGTTTCAATTTTGGAATTCTTAGTTCCAGAAGGGCAACAGTCAATTTGGTGTCCACAGGACCAATGTGGCAAATCTTTGAAAATGAGGGAGACTGAGCAAGATTAAGGAAGTATGAACTGCAATAGTTGGTATGGTCAAAGCATTCATGCTGATCAGTGCTATGACCAAGAGTCTTAGTAGTCAATGAATGTTTAGCCTGGGTAAGATTGGAGGACTTAATAAAAAAAAAGAAGAAGAAAAGAAAGAGAGAGAGAGAGAGAGAGAGAGAGAGAGAGAGAGAGAGAGAGAGAGAGACAAAAGAAAGAGAGAAAGAAGTGAGAGAGAAAGACAAAAGAAAGAAAGAAAGAAGTGAGAGATTGAGAGAAAAAGAGAGAAATTTTATCTATGTGATTTTTAATTTTCCTTATAGATGTGAATTATTACAGCAGAAAGAAAAAGGAAAAAAGGAAGAGAGAATATGAAGGAAAAAAAGAGAGAAAGAAAGAACAAAAGAAAAGAAAAAGAAAAAAGAAAAAGAAAGAACAGCATCTTATAATAAATATTTGAATGATTACAAATAAGCTCCAGGAAGGATAACCCTTCTTGATTGTTACTGTTGACATTCAAATCTATCAATAACACCAGTTTATCTCAGGTTAGAAATCTTTTTTCTAACTGCAAATTCTAATGCACTTATGTTTTAGTGGGTAAGGATGAGAGAATTTCCTTATGTCCAGGGATTATGTTACTTGCTCACAGTCACCCTAAAGAAAGTGTTCATGATAGTCTTGAAACGTTTAGACTACTTAACCAAGGATTTACTTTGGAGTAGGACCTTTAGGTGTCAAAATAAATTGCCAAGGGTATCTGTGCCATCTTACTCCAGGAATACTGTTTAAAAATCATATGACTTAATATTCTGATTCCATAAATTTATGATTTTCTTTCTGGGAGCAAAATAATACTAACAGAGTGTTCTGGTCTAGATTTTCTTCCTTAACTCACAAAACAAATTAAAACCTTTACCTGAGAGACAGTGACTTCCAGTGAAATGTATACTTTCTTTGGCATCTCCAGATGGAAATACCTTCTCTGATACTCCAACTCACTACACTGCTACTCATGCACTACCTGTGTGACCTTGGGCAAATCATTTAACCTCTCTGTGATTCTGTTTCCCAATCTGTAAATAGAGGAAACTGGAATAGATGCCTGAACGGGCCCTTAACAGCACTAGATTTGTAATTCTATGGTCCTAATAGGCAACAGCATCCAACTCTATTGTCTTCATCTATAAAATGAAGGAAAGTAAACTAAATTATTCTATGATCCTTTCGACTTTGAAATTTGTAATCCTATGAATCTTGTTAGCTTAATTTGGAACTTGAAAAGACTGCAATACTAAGAGAATTACTACTTAAACCCATTTGCAGATAAAGTGGTCATATCAAATATTTTCAATGATTTTTCCCTTTCTTCACCTTTGTAGATTGCTGAATCAACAGAAGCAGCAGTAATATTTTAAAGAAAAAAACTGAAAGGAAAATTTGGGTGAGGTCACAGGAAAATCAATGACTGTCTATGTTTTATGATAAATAGAAGGGACATCAAACACTTGCTGACCGTTCATTCCAGAATATTCTCTTTTGGATTAGTTATTACTTCTTTATTACAGCAATGACATTTCACAATAAATGAAAATGGGAATGGGAATAGAAAAGAATGCAGTTAGTCTTGATTATATTTGAATGTTGATTCAATTGATTTTTTTCTAGAATAAAGTTCTTTATACATATAGATACACAGATGCCTATTCCTAAAACAAAATCAGAGCAGAAAGCATGTCTTCAGTGGAGATATATTTCCAACTCAGCAACTGATATCCATTAAATTAACCTGAAACAAACAAAAAAAACCAATTTTACAGTAAGTGAAAGAAAGAGAATTAGAGAAGAAATCTTGAGAGAGAGAGAGAGAGAGAGAGAGAGAGAGAGAAAGTACTTAAGTTTTGATTTCTTCTTTAGTTTTCTTAGGCGAAAGGTGACCAAATGAATAAACCTAACTAGTTACCAGAGGAAAACAGCAACTTCCATTGCAATAAAAGTTGATGAACCTCCTTTGTGTAAGACCCATAATTAATGTTGATACCCTAACTGATTTTTTGTTTTGAACTTAGCCATTAAAAGTTAAACACACTAGTGAAAATATGGAGAAAAATTAGAATAGCATCATGTAAAAATTAGATTCACAAAAACAGCAAATAAAATATCATAAAATATCTATGAAAAATATTTCAAGAAAATTTTGCTTAAACCTTATAATCCAATAAGTTATTATCTGAAAGTAATGTAAAATTTAGCTGATTAATACTTAAAAAATACAAATTCTAACATTCTTGGTTTCTGTAGCTGGAACTTTTTCTTTAATAAAAAGAATGCCTATTATCAATCCTGCCAAGGTCTCTATTTTTTATACAATAATGACACTATTTATTCAGCAGATAGATGTGACACTTTACTGTGTTATGTTATCAAAAATTAATTTTCATATTGACATAGGCTATACCTTATATATGGTATGGAAAGTGGATATGAGCCTAAAAATATATCAAACTGGATCTTCCTGGGCATAATAATGTAGCTTCCCAGGTCTCAACCACTAAAGATTATGGTGAATTACCAGAACCTAAGCTTACTGCTTCAAAACCCCTTCAACTTAAGGGTATTCTCTATGGTAATTTTCAATAAAGCTTATGAAATGTAAGCTTCTTGCAATCAAGGACTGTTTCATTTTGGTTTTAATATCCCCAGGTCATACAGAATTGACACATAGTAGGCTCTCAAGTAACTGCTTGTTGATTATTAATTATAAAAGCTTATCATAGAACTTTCTCCTAGAAGAATCAAAATCACAGGTTTTCCAAAGAACATTAAAATATTCCTTGATAGTTTTAGGTGATGTATGAACTAGTTCATGGTGTGCATTTTACAACAAAGGCAGTTTTTCAAATTCCCAGCTCTGACAATTCTTGTGTACACTAAGATATTTCATCTCTCTGCTCCTCAGTTTCCTCACGTGTTAAAAAAGACAGCTAATCAATGTGACTTCTAATTTTTCCTTTGAGATGTAAATCACTTATCCTAAGTAGCATAAAATATATATCAACAAGATTTATACAAGGAGAAAAATAAGTGATTTGTGAGAATGAGAGATAATAAGAAGGCCTGAATGTTGTGGATAGTTAGATGTCATAATGGGCAGAACAGTGGGTTTGGAATGAGGAAAACTCATCTTTCTGAGTGCAAATCTGACTTTAGACACTTAGTTGCTGTGTAACTAATAAAATTATTTAACCCTGTTTGCCTCAGTTCATCATGTATAAAATTATCTGGAGAAGGAAGTAGAATATTACATCAGTATCTTTAATAAGAAAACCCAAAAGGGGTAACCAGGAGTTAATATCAACAATAGTTCTATTATACTACATGAAAGAGTAAAAAAAAAAAACCCTAAAACTCTCACTAGAAACAAAAAACAAACTAAATAACCAAAAATGCCATGACCTCAAGGATTTTACAAGATTCTTTTTTTGGCAAATATTTATTTAGTATTTTGCATGGTTCTTTCAAGGACTTTACTGAAAGACTTGGAAAAGAATCCCATAGATGAAAACTCATGAAAGGGGTATAGTCTGCAATGATTTCTAAACAAATTTAGTTGTCTGTGCTAATCAAGGTCAAACATATTTTGGAATTTTCATTCAATTTATCCTCTACACATAGGAACATAGTAAGTAGCCCTCTCTTTAATTGTTTCTTTTAGATACCAAGACAATTGCTTGAAGACTGGAAAGTTCTTTCAAAAAGAGACTTTTAAAAAAGTTTTTTGATTTATTGAGGGCATTTGTTATTATTTCATTATCATTTTTAGATATCTTTGCTCTCCTGAGCACTACCTCAGAATTGCTCCTTATGTAACCTCTAAGCTTCCAGAGATTTAATTCTATGGGCCTTTGGGAGTTAGTTTTAGGAGCAAAGTACTCTTGTTACAAAGAAAAGCAAAATCAGCCAAAAAACTAAATTCATTTGATATTGTTAATATCATACAGATCTCAGAATCCACCAAAATTCAAATAAAAGATGGGAAACCTGCACATTTATAAAACTGTTAGATTAATTTGGGTGAAGAATCAATATTCTTGCTTCATATTACCAAATAATAATTTGACTTTTCCTATTCTGATTTATCACCAAAGAAGAGTGCTGCATTTTGAGTCAGAGGTTTTGCATTTGGATACTAGCTCTGGCTCTGGGTTTTCATATCTATAAAAGTGTGAATGGGAGATTAGGGCCTGGAATAGTCTATAAGGCTGGTTTGAGATACAAAGCTAATATATATATATAATATATATGTACATATATACACCTATATATGTCACATATTACATATGATAACAGGGGCAGCATGATTTCACAGTGGATGGAGCACTGACCTTGGAGTCAGGAGGATGGAAATTTGAATCTAATCTCAGACACTTGACATTTACTAACTGTGTGATATTGGACAAGTCATTTGGCCCTGCTTGCCTCACATTCAGTACCAACTCCAATTCTCCTGATTATTGGCCACTGGACCCAGATGAGTCTGGAGGGAAAAGTAAGATTGGTGACTTAGCATAGCATCTCCGCATTCAAATCCAATTCATGTGCTTGTCAAGTCATCACCTCCCTGATGTCATCATCTTCTTTGATAATGAAGGACAAACATCAGCAGCAGCAGCAGTAGCAGCAGCATATAATAACACAATTTCAAATGGTTTCTGATCAAATAAAATAACATATATAAATTGCTTTGCAAATCATTAAGTGTTATTAAATGCTGCCTTGCATAACTATTTTATAATCTTGCTATTTGTTTGAACTAGCTAATCTAGTATATAATCTAAAATATATACATATATATATATATATATATATATATATATATATATATATACACAAATATAATCCTACTGCTATTTTTGTCCCCTCTAAAAAACAACAGGTAAGAAGTGTAGTAGTTTTGGTGGTTGTGGTAGTGGTGAAGCAAAGATCTTTTTATGTAATGATATACATTTCTGGTCCACTTATTTAGAGATAAAAATTATTATTTTAAAATAAAGATAAAAATTATATATTTCAGTTTCTAGACCCTTTACCTTCACTTTCAAAGAATTTTGCAAGCCAAATTATCTACTAATGAAATTAAGAAATTAGAATTCAGAAGCATTAGGATGGTCCCAGAGAGGAAGTATTCAAATTTAATACTATCCCTCTGTTGTCCTTTGGTGATTAGTCTGTATAAAGGCATAGATATTGAAGATTTAACATAGTATGGGGAATAGGTGAACAGGATGATCATGGGACAGGATACCTTGGAACTGAACTTGAAAGCTTTCCAGTGTAGCAAAAGCTAGCAAGTTATTATTCCTGGTCCCAAAGTCCCTAGGAGTTGTAGTTCTTCCTACGTTGAGAAAAGAAAAAAAGCTAACATGAGATCAGAACTGAAGAACAGAGGTTTTTTTGGTTTCTTTTTTCATCTTCAATAAATAATTCAGAGGTGAGTCTCTAGAGAGAAGAAAGCAGAAGTGAGCTCACTATAGCAGCATGCTGACCAAAACAAGTCATATATGGACATATAAGATTCCTTTTCTTTAAAGACCATAAGTAGTGATCTCAAAGTTGGCTTACAGATATGTGTGTGTATGTGTGTATTAATAAATGTGTTTATTCCAGTCACTTACTCCAAAGCTGGAGAAAAATAGACAAAAAAAAAATGAGTCTTTACCTGCCCTGAATTACTTCCATTTATTTGTATCCTTAAAATTCTTTAAAAGAATGCTTTATGGATTTAATATTATTTCTTAAAAAATACCTATAGTTGACTCTTTTTAAGTTGCCTAAAGTGTTTATGGAGACAAACATGAGATATTATCTTTCCTAGGAAGGCTTGGATCTTAAACCTGATTACAGAGTTTTGCTGCATAAGTTGGAGTGAGGGCTGGGAAGCTATTAAACATAGCTATTTCATAACTACCCTTTCAAGATAAATATCATTATGAAGATGGGTCCCTTTCTAAATTTGTCCCATCAAGAATATATCTAATATAATGACCAAATATCCCTCCCATCACATTTTGGTTTGTTTTCTACTGGCATAATTAAGCCAACCATAGGTTCATAAAACACAGAGTCAGAATGGAATATTCCAGATAGTCAGTGATTCTCAGCTCTAAGTCCAACACCAAAACTGTGAGGCCCCAGAAAGGGATGAAGTTATTGGGCACAAAAATATCTAAGGAGAAACAAATTGGCAAACAAATAGGACAATAAACAACCTTTCAATGGAGGAATTAGCTCTATATTTATAGATAGGTTGAGTAGATATAGAGACTGAACCTGAAAAAAAATGTTACCTGAGGCAAAGTAAATTGTAGAAGAATGAAGGATTTTTATATATCAAGAACCAAGGTTCTTGAACCACTGTGGTTCAAAGACACCACTTCTTTTGTTTGAGGGACAGAGACTCTGTGGTTTGATAACCTTGGTCATTTTTGCTAAGAAGATTGCTAAAGAATGAAGGAAAGCAGTGTACTGGAAGTTCAGCTGGAAAGAAATCAGTGATGGTAGAAATGATAGTGGTGGTGAGAAGAGTTGAAGAGAAAAGATGGTGGCATAAATGTGGAAGGACATAATATGCCTTGAAAAGAAAAGAAGAAAAATTTGCCTAGAATGTCAGATATAGTAAAGTTACCTATTCCAGGAAGGGAAACATGCAACTGCATCACTCTTATCCTGCTAACATTGAGCCAATATCAACAAGGTTCTAGGCGAGGCCCTGCTCTTGTTTTAAGTTTTGTCTATTATCATAGGTTTACTGTAGCTTTAAATATGAAATTATTGATTCTGAAAGCTGAATTTATTTAACTCTCAGCTTCTGAACCTATGTAGCAGTTGCTGTTTGCTATGCACAGAAAATCTTCAACCAATCATAAATCTTGGCTTAAGCTTTAATGTGACACTTCATAAATAAAAAGGGTAAACTGCATCATTATCCAAATCATGCAAGTTCATCTAAGCAATGACTTAATGTGGGCAGTTTCTTTGCAATCAGCACCAAGTATATCTTTAAATTTTTAATATACCTTCTGCATGAAAAAGGAGGCCATTATCATGCTGTAAAGCTTCCTTGGTTAGGGCATAATGTTAATTAGGTCAACCATAGACTTGCTTACAAATTGACTTCAGATAAGGAAAAACACAATGCTCTTCACTCCCTCTTGAAAATGGGTTGGTTAATGACAAAGATAACTGAAAAAGAGAGGACTGTGACTGGTCAAAAAGGGGAATGTCATGAATGTCATACAGTAAAAATAAAAATGCTTTTGGAGCCAAGACATTTGGGTTCATAAATGAGTTTGAACCTAGTAAACAGATCTAGAAAGAATCTTAGAGATTTTGACATCTTTCTCACCCTCCACCCCCCAAAAGGGCACCTGAAGTCCAGAATTAAATAAGACATTTGCCTAAGATAACATACATAGTAACAAAATGAAGTCTTGATCCCAAATCTCTTGGTTTGACCCCTAGTGCTCATTCTGCTATACTGCAAAATTATTCTATTATTACAAGTACAAACTAGTCATTTACCCTTTCAGGAGCTAAATTTCTTCATTTTTATAATGAAAGTCATTGAAAAAAATCCCATTCAGTTCTTTAAAAGCTCTAGTTCTTTACTAATAAGAAACTGTAAGGTGTGATAACCTAGGCTAGATATGTGGGAAATCTAGTCTCGTATTCAAGTCTTTGCGACTTAATAATGGACTTTGGGTGAGTCTTTTAATGAATGTGTGCTTCAGGCAAAACTTCTATATATCTCCTTTGGTGGAGGGATTTCTCATGCCAGTACTTCTCTATACTGGTGAAATGACATATCTGTTTGGCATTATCATTAATGAAAATTAAAATATGTTTAAAAATATTTTTTTAAAAAAACATAATGTTGATGAAGCATCTTCTTACAATGCCAAAAGCAACATTAAAAATGGTAAACATTTTCTACTCAAGTCTAGTTTTGATTGATCTTGGTTTTGAATAAATAACACATCAATAAATTAATGCAAGACAGTATCAGGAATAGACATGAAGCAACTAATATAACCAAATTATTATATTTAGGTAGTTTCTATCCATTTTTCCTTTTTTAAATAATAAAATATTTAATTTCCATTCCTAAAATATATTTGGAAGACTCCAGTGGTGCATTCAAGATGCTGTATGCCAACTCTACTTAAGGATATTTTCTTTATCAAATATAAGAATTTTATTCACCATAATTTCTAAAAGGGACTTTCCTTAGAAACTATCAAGATTTTCACACATATTGCAATGCTGATATAAAGAAGAAATAACATGTAAAATTTTCTGCTGTAAACTTCCAAAGGGATTCCAAAGGATGCTTTTCAAAAACTGTCCCCCTCAAGCACTAGCATCATCCATCTCAGTTTGTAGCAACAACATTCAGAATACACTTAATTGACAGTTGCTAGTAACTCAAGGGCAACTCACATGACCAATTATCTGACTACACTGGTGCTTACCAAATGAATAGAGTTCATAAATGTGACATAAAATTGCTGTGTAAAGATATGAGCACTTAGCATGAAGCTCTTACTTGAACTAGGAGTGTTCCTTCTATTTGAAATTTGAATTGAATGAAAGCTGAATGTTCTTTCCCTATTTTGAAATATTTAGTAATTTTACTGTTTGGACCTCAGTTATATACAGGATTATATATTAATTAACATTAAGTTTGCTTCCTGCTGAAGACGTTTCTGTTCAAGTGTGGGAAGCTATTCTTTACTACTTACAGTTTAGGATCATCTTTTTTCATAAAAGAACATGTAAATACTTCTGACTTTTTAAACTTTTAAATTTATTTTTTCAATTATATGTAAAAGTTTTCAATATAGATTTTAGTAAGATTTTGAGTTTCAGCAATGTTATCCCCATTCAAAGGAAGAAAATCAAAGCAAAATACACACACACACACACACACACACACACACACACACAAACATACACTCCAAAAACCCAACTGTTCAGAATCTAATGACCACTTTATAAAAATTATGTCTTATATATCTCTTTCTTTTAATGCTATTCCTCATACCAAATATAACTAATCTGTAAACATGTTTATCAAAAATATGTATGTACAATGCTAACCTAACTGTTCATCTCTGAGGGGAAGGAAGGTGGAAAATTTCCCTATTAGCTATGTTGTGAAATAAGAATCAGAACTAAAGGGGGAAAATATGAGAGGAAAAAAAAGCCATTTTAAAATGTGAAAAAGGTAAGTTTTGACACTTCATAGCTTTGCTCTGGATGTGAATGATATTTTTAATCAGAAATCTTTTAGAAAAATGTTTATCCTCCATATTTCTGACAAGATCTAAGTCAATTAAAGTTGATCATTACACAATGCTGCTGCTAATGTGCACAATGTTTTGATTCTGCTCACTTCACTCAACATTAGTTCATGCACGTCTTTCCAGGTTTTTCTAAATTCTACCTGGTCACAACTTCTTACATAACAATAGTAGTCTATTGCATTCATATGCCAAAATTTTCTCAGCTATTCCCCAATTGAGGAGCAGCCCCACAATTTTTTAATTTTTTCCAATAAAAAAGAGCTACTATAAATATCGTTGCAATTGTGGTCTTTTTTCTCTTTCTTATGATTTCTTTGGGATACAGATCTAGTAATGGCTTTGTTGTTTCAAAGGATTTGAACAGAATGATTGTATCAGTTCACAATTCTTCTAACAGTGTATTAGTTTCACAGTTTTCCTACATCCCCCTCTAACATTTATGAGTTTTCCTTGATAATTTCTTGAAGGATTTTGTCTAGGTCAATTTTTTGATCATGGTTTTCTAGTAGTCTAATACTTCTTAAATTACCTCTCCCACATCTATTTTCTAGGACAGTCCTTTTCCCAATGAAACATTTTATATTTTCCTCTATTTTTTCAGTTTTTAAAAAATTTTCTTGTCTAATACCTTTTTTTTTCAATGTTCCAAATGCAAGGACCCTTTATTTTTATTTTTTCATTAAAGATTTTTTTAATTTGAGTTTTATAATTTTTCCCCAATCTTACTTCCCTCCCGCCACCCCCCCATAGAAAGCAATTTCTCAGTCTTTACATTTTTTCCATGTTGCACATTGATCCAAATTGAGTGTGATAAGACAGAAATCCTATCCTTAAGGAAGAAACATAAAGTAAAAGAGATAACAAGATCAGACAATAAGATATGAGGTTTTTTTTTCCTAAATTAAAGAAATAGTCCTTGGACTTTGTTAAAATCCTTGGTTCTTTTTCTGGATACAGGTAGTATTCTCCATTGCAGACAGCCAAAAATTGTCCCTGATTGTTGCACTGATGGAATGAGCAAGTCCAACAGGGTTGATCATCACCCCCATGTTGCTGTTAGGGTGTACAGTGTTTTTCTGGTTCTGCTCATCTCACTCAGCATCAGTTCATGCAAATTCCTCCAGGATTCCCTGAATTCCCATTCCTGCTGGTTTCTAATAGAAAAGTAGTGTTCCATGACATACATATACCACAGTTTGCTAACCCATTCCCTAATTGAAGGACATTTACTGGATTTCCAATTCTTTGCCACCACAAACAGGGCTGCTATGAATATTTTTGTACAAGTGATGTTTTTACCCTTTTTCATTATCTCTTCAGGGTATAGACCCAGTAGTGGTATTGCTGGATCAAAGGGTAGGCACATCTTTGTTGCCCTTTGGGCATAGTTCCTAATTTCTCTCCAGAAAGGTTGGATGAGTTCAGCTCTACCAGCAATGTAATAGTGTCACAGATTTCCCACAACCCTTCCAACAAAGATCATTATCCTTTCTGGTCATATTGGCCAGTCTGAGATGTGTGAGTTGGTACCTCACAGAAGCTTTAATTTGCATTTCTCAAATATGTAATTATTTAGAGCAATTTTTCATATGATTATGGATTGTTTTAATCTCCTCATCTCTAAATTGCCTTTGCATATCCTTTGACCATTTGTCAACTGGGGAATGGCTTTTTTTTAAAATATGACTCAGTTCTCTGAATAATTTAGAATTGAGTGCTTTGGGGCAGCTAGGTGACACAGTGGATAAAGTACGGGCCCTGGAGTCAGGAGTAACAAGGTTCAAATCCAGTCTCAGACACTTAGTAATTACCTAGCTGTGTGGCCTTGGGCAAGCCCTTAACTCCATCTGCCTTGCAAAAACCTAAAAAAAAAAATGAGTCTTTGTCAGAAACATTAGTTGTAAAGATTATTTAACAGTTTACTACATTTCTTTTGATCTTGGTTAGAGTGATTTTATCTGTGCAAAAGTTTTTTAATTAAATGTTATTGAAATCATCTAGTATATTTTAGTGATGTTCTCCATCACTTCCTTAGTCATAAACTGCTTCCATTTCCACAGAACTGACAGGTAAAATAGTCCTTGATCTTCTAATTTTCTTATAGTATTGTTTTTTTATGTCTAAATCTTGTATCCATATGGATCTTATCTTGATATAGTTTGTGAGGTGTTGGTCTAATCTAAGTTTCTTCCATACTAAGTTTCAATTTTCCCAGCAGTTTTTATCCAAGAGAGAGTTTTTATCCCAATAACTAAACTCTCTGGATTTATTAAACAGCAGATTACTATAATTGTTTCTGCTATTGCATCTAGTCTATTCCACTGGTGTACCACTGTATTTCTTAACCAATACCAGACATTTTTGATGACTGATGCTTTAATAATTGAATTTTAAATCTGGTAAGGCTAAGTCCCCTTCTTTTTGCACTTTTTTTCATTAAATCCCTGGAAATTCTTGACTTTTTATTTCTCTGTATGAATTTACTTACAATTTTTTCTAACTCATTAAAGTAATTTTTTTTGGAATTTTGATTGGTAGGGCACTAAACAGGTAGTTTAGTTTTGATAGAATTCTCATTTTTCTTATACTAGCTCTACCTATCCATGAACAGTTGATATTTGCCCCATTATTTAAATCTGATTTAATTTGTGTGAGAAGTATTTTTATAACTGTTTTCAAAAAGGTTCTGAGTCTTCCCTGGCAAATATACTCTCAGGTATTTTATATTGTTTGAGATTACTTTGAATGGTACTTCTCTTTCTAGCTCTTCCTGCTGTATCTTTCTAGGCATATACAGAAAAATTGAGGATGTATCAGCATTTATTTTATATCTTGTAAGTTTGCTAAAATTGCTAATTGTTTCCAGTAGTTTTTCAGATGATTTCTTGTGATTCTCTAAGTATACCATCATGTCATCTTCAAAGAGTTAGAGTTTTGTCTCTTCCTTCCCAATTCTAATTCTTTCAATTTTTTTCTTCTCTACTTGCTGAAGCTAACATTTCTAGTATGATATTGAACAGTAGTGGTGATAATGGGCACCCTTGTTGCACCCCTGATCATATGGGGAATGTCTCTAGCCTCTCCCCAATGAATATAATGCTTGTTGATGGTTTCAGTTATATACTGTTAATTATTCTAAGTAACAGTCCATTTATTCATACACTAGTGATTTTTACTGTGAATGGGTGCTGTATTTTGTCAAAAAACATTTTTCAGGATCTTGATATGATCATATAATTTCTAATAGGTTTGTTGTTGATATAATTGATTATACTAACAGTTTTACTAATATTGAACCACCTCTGCATTCCTGGGATGAATTCTACTTGGTCAAAATGTATTATCCCAGTGATAACTTGTTGTAGTCTTTTTGCTAAGATTTTATTTAGGATTTTTACATCTATATTCATCAGGGAGATAGGTCTATAATTTTCTTTCTCTGTTTTAACTCTTCCTGGCTAGGTCAGCACCATGTTGGTTTCATGGAAAGAATTAGGCAGAGTCCCATCTTCCCCTATTTTTCCAAAGAGTTTATATAGAACTGGAACCAATTATTCCTTAAATGTTTGGTAGAATTCACTTGTGAATACATCAGACCCTAGAGATTTTTTTCTTAAGGAGTTCAATGATGGCTTGATGAATTTCTTTTTCTGAGATAGGGTTGTTTAGGTATTTTAATCTCCTATTCGTTTAAACTGGGCAACTTATATATATTTTTTAATTTTTATTAAAGATATTATTTGAGTTTTACAGTTTTCCCTCAATCTTGCTTCCCTACCCCCACCCCCACCCCACAGATAGCACTCTGTCAGTCTTTACTTTGTTTCCATGTTGTACCTCAATCCAAATTGGGTGTGATGAGAGAGAAATCATATCCTTAAAGAGAACAGAATCTCAGAGGTAACCAGATCAAACCATAAGAGATCTGGGTTTTTTTTCTGAATTAAAGGGAATAGTCCTTGTATATTGTTCAAACTCCACAGCTCCTTATCTGGATACAGATGGCACTCTCCTTTGCAGACAGCCAAAAATTGTTCCCAATTGTTGCCCTGATGGAATGAGCAAGTCCTTCAAGGTTGAACATCACTCCCATGTTGCTGTTAGGGTGTACAGTGTTTTTCTGGTTCTGCTCATCTCACTCAGCATCAGTTCATGCAAATCCCTTCAGGTTTCCCAGAAATCCAGTCCCTCCTGGTTTCTAATAGAACAATAATGTTCCATGACATACATATACCACAGTTTGCTAAACCATTCCCCAATTGAAGGACATTTACTGGATTTCCAATTCTTTGCCACCACAAACAGGGCTGCTATAAATATTTTTGCACAAGTAATGTTTTTACCCTTTTTCCTCATCTCTTCAGGGTATAGACCCAGTAGTGTTATTGCTGGGTCAAAGGGTATGCACATTTTTGTTGCCCTTTGGGCAAATAGCTCTCCAGAAGGGTTGGATGAGTTCACAGCTCCACCAACAGTGTAATAGTGTCCCAGATTTCCCACATCCTTCCAACAATGATCATTATCCTTCCTGGTCATACTGGCCAATCTGAGAGGTGTGAGGTGGTACCACAGCGAAGCTTTAATTTGTATTTCTCTAATAATTAATGATTTAGAGCATTTTTTTTCATATGGCTATGGATTGCTTTGATTTCCTCATCTATAAATTGCTTATCTTGGTATAGGGTGTTAGGTGTTGGTCTAATCTAAGTTTCTTCCATACTAACTTCCAATTATCCCAGCAGTTTTTATCAAAGAGGGAGTTTTTAATCCCTGTGGCCTGACTCTTTGGGTTTATCAAACAACAGATTACTATAATCCTCTTCTGCTTTTACACCTAGTCTATTCCACTGGTCCACCACTCTGTTTCTTTGCCAATACCAAACAGTTTTGATGACTGATGCTTTATAATATAATTTTAGATCGGGTAGTGCTAAGCCACCTTCGTTTGCATTTTTTTTCATTAGGCTCCTGGCAATTCTTGACTTTTTATTTGTCCATATGAATTTACTTACAATTTTTTCCTAACTTATTAAAGTAATGTTTTGGAATTTTGATTGGTAGGGCACTAAACAGATAGTTTAGTTTTGGTAGAATTACCATTTTTATTATATTAGCTCTCCCTATCCATGAGCAGTTGATATTTGCCCAGTTATTTAAATCTGATTTAATTTGTGTGAGAAGAGTTTTATAATTGTTTTCAAAAAGATTCTGAGTCTGTCTTAGCAAATAGACTCCCAAGTATTTTATACTGTCTGAGGTTATTTTGAATGGAATTTCTCTTTCTAGCTCTTCCTACTGTTTGTTGCTAGTCATATATAGGAAGGTTGAGGATTTATGGGGGTTTATTTTATAACCTCCAACCTTGCTAAAATTGCTAATTGTTTCCAGTAGTTTTTTAGATGATGTCTTGGGATCCTCTAGGTAGACCACCATGTCATCTGCAAATAGTGAGAGTTTTGTCTCTTCCTTCCCAATTCTAATTCCTTTCATTTCTTTTTCTTCTCTAATTGCTGATGCTAACATTTCTAATACAATATTGAATAGCAGTGGTGATAATGGGCACCCTTGTTTAATCCCTGATCTTATTGGGAATGCCTCTAGCTTCTCGCCATTGAGTATAATGCTTCTTAATAGTTTCAGATAGATACTGCTAATTATGTTAAGGAACAGTCCATTTATTCCTACACTCTCTAGTGTTTTTAAAAGGAATGGATGCTGTATTTTGTCAAAAGCTTTTTCAGCATCTATTGATATGATCATATGGTTTCTGATAGGTTTGGTATTGATATAATTGACTATACTAACAGTTTTCCTAATATTGAACCAACCCTGCATTCCTGGAATAAATCGTACTTAATCATAATGTAGTATCCTAGTGATGACTTGTTGTAGTCTTTTTGCTAAGATTTTATTTAGGATTTTTGCATCTACATTCATCAGGGAAATAGGTCTATAATTTTCTTTCTCTGTTTTAACTCTTCCTGGTTTAGGTAACAGTATCATATTGGTTTCATAGAAAGAGTTAGGCAGAGTTCCATCTTTACCTATTTTTCTAAAATTTATATAGGATTGGAACCAATTGTTCCTTAAATGTTTGGTAGAATTCACTTGTGAATCCATCAGGCCCTGGAGATTTTTTTTAGGGAGTTCACTAATGGCTTGTTGAATTTCTTCTTCTGAGATAGGGTTGTTCAGGTATTTAATCTCTTCTTCATTTAATCTGGGCAACTTATATTTTTGTAAATATTCATCCATTTCACTTAGATTATCAAATTTATTGGTAAATAGTTGGGCAAAATAATTTCAAATTATTACTTTAATTTCCTCCTCATTGGTGGTGAGTTCACCTTTTTCATTTATAATACTAGAAATTTGGTTTTCTTCTTTCTTTTTTTTATCAAATTGACCAGAGGTTTATCAATTTTATTGGTTTTTTCATAATACCAACTTTTGGTTTTATTTATTAATTCAATAGTTTTTTTGCTTTCAATTTTATTAAGTTCTCCTTTAATTTTTAAAATTTCTAATTTGGTATTTGATTGGGGATATTTGATTTGTTCTTTCTCTAATTTTGTTCGTTGCATGTTTAGTTCATTGATTTCCTCTTTCTCCAATTTATTCATATAAGCATTTAGAGCTATAATATATCCCCTGAGACTTGTTTTGAATGAATCCCATAGGTTTTGGTATGTTGTTTCATTATTATCATTATCTAGGATAAAATGGTTAATTTTTTCTATAATTTCTTTTTTGGTCCACTCATTTTTTAAGATGAGGTTATTCAGTTTCCAATTTGCTCTGGGTCTATATCTCCTTGGCCCAGTATTGTATATGACTTTTATTGCATTGTGATCTGATTAAGATGTATTCACTATTTCTGCCTTTCTGCAGTTGATAATCAGGTTTTTATGTCCTAGTACATGGTCAATTTTTGTATAAGTTCCATGTACTGCAGAGAAAAAGGTATATTCCTTTCTATCCCCATTCAGTTTCCTCCATAAGTCTACCATATCTATTTTTTCTAACAATCTATTTACCTCCTTAACTTCTTTCTTGTTTATTTTATGATTTGTTTTATCTTGATCTGATAGTGGGAGATTGAGTTCTCCCACTAGTAGAGTTTTGCTGTCTATGTCTTCCTGTAGTTCCTTCCTTATCTCTTTTAAGGCTATCTATTTTTGCTGCTACTTTGTCTGAGATAAGGATTTCTACCCCTGCTTTTTTTTACTTCAGATGAAGCAAAATATATTTTGCTCCAGCCTTTTAGCTTTACTCTATATGTATCTCTCTGCTTCAGATGAGTTTCTTGTAGGCAGCATATTGTAGGATTCTGGTTTTTAATCCACTCTGCTATTTGTTTACGTTTTAAGGGAGAGTTCATCCCATTCACATTCAAGGTTATGATTACTAATTCTTTACTGCCCTCTGTGCTATCTTCCCTCTGTTTGTATTTTTACCCCCTTTCCCCCCCTTTTATCCATATTCTCCAGTATTTTGTTTTTGAATACCACCCCCTTCAGTGTGTTTGCCCTCCTATACCACACCCTCCACTTTTTTCCCCTTTCCCTGTTCCCTTCCCTTCCTTTTGTTATTTTCCCTTATTTCCTCCACTCCCCTTCCCTTTCTCTGTCACCCCTCCCCTTTTCCCCTTTTACTTCTTGAAAGGTTAGGTGTTTTATAAGTTAACTGAGTATGTGTAGGTTGACTTTAAGCCAAGTCTGATGAGAAGAAGATTCAGGTGTTTATCATCTGCTCCCTTCTTCCCCTCTATTACCATAGGTTTTTTGTACCTCTTAGTGTAATGAGATTTGTCCCATTCAATCCCCTCCCTCCTCCTGTCTCTTTCCTGTCCCCCTTTTTAGGGAGGTAGTATATTTTTTTACATCATTCTATCTAAGTCATAGAAAATTCTGAGTGTCTGTCCCTTCTAGTTCAGTATATTCTGTTGAATAGAGTCAAAATTCCTGAGAATTATTAGAGTCTTTCTCCCCAGTGGAGTTAAAGCCAGTCACATCCCATTAGATATCAGTCTCATGGATAGGTCATGGATGTCCATCATTTCTGGCTAGGTATATTCTCTCTGTTAGAGTTACATTTCTCAGGATTTATGAGAGTCTTTACCCCACCCCCCTGCTGGGATATAGCCAGTTTCAACTTGCTGGATTGCATTTTTTTCCTTTTACCTCCCCCCCCCCCCTTTTTTACCTTTTCATGTGTCTCTTGAACCTCCTGTTTGATATCCAAATTTTCTGTTTAGCTCTGGTCTTTTCATCAGAAATTTTTGAAATTCTTCCCTTTCATTAAATGTCCATCTTTTTCCCTGGAAGAGAAGGCTCAGCTTTACAGGAAAGTAGATTCTTGGCTGCATTCCAAGCTCCCGTGCTCTTCGAAATATCTCATTCCAAGCCCTTCGATCCCTTAAAGTTGATGCAGCCAGGTCCTGCGTGATCCTTCCTGTGGCTCCTTGATATTTAAATTGTTTCTTTCTGGCTGCTTGCAGGATTTTCTCTTTTATCTGACAGTTATGGAGTTTGGCCACAACATTCCTTGGTGTTTTCATTTTAGGATCTTTTTCTGGTGGGGATCAATGTACTCTTTCAATAATTACTTTGCCCTCCAATTCAATGATGTCAGTGCAGTTTTCCATCACTAGATCCTGTAATATTAAGTCCAGGCTTTTTTTTCTCTTCAATGTTTTCAGGAAGTCCTATAATTTTTAGGTTTCCCCTCCTCGATCTATTCTCGAGGTCAGTGGTTTTTTTGATGAGGTATTTCACATTTACTTCTATTTTTTTCCATGTTTTGATTTTGTTTACCTGACTCTTGCTGTCTTGTGGAGTCATTAGTTTCTATAGACTGACTCCATTAGTTTTTGGCAGGGAGGAGTTTTCTTCATTAACCTTTTCCAATTGGTCAATTCTACTTTTGAAAGAGCTTTCCATTTGACCAATTGAGGTTTTGAGAGAATTAATTTCTTTTTGCATTTGCTCATTTGAGGATCTGAGAGAATTATTCTCATTTTGTAATTGTCCAATTGATGATCTGAGAGATTTATTCTCCTTTTGTTTTTCCAATTCTACTTTCTAAGGTTTTGTTTTCTTGTTGCAAGGTATTAATTGTCTCCCCCAAATTTTCCAGTTGATTTTTAAACTCCTTCCTTATTTCTTCAAGGAAGTCTTTCTGTGCTGGGGACCAGATTGCATTCTCCTCAGATGTTCCAGATCTCTCTGGGTTGGGGTCTTTCCCTTCCAGGAATTTTTCTATGGATCCACCTTTCAGCTGACCCTTCTTCATTATGCTAAGACATTGAGTTGGGTGGGGCTGGTTCACCTGGGCTTGGGATCTCTAAAGGCTTTACTGAGTGCAGTTTCTTTGGCTGGCCAGTAGGAGTTGCTGGTTGCCCTCTCTGGGTTGTCCGTGACCTTGGTTGAGAGGCCTTCTCCTTTTGCTTGAGGGAGGAAATTGGAGCTATTGAATTCTTTTGCCTTCAATCAATGGTGGGCTTTGCCCTTGCCTGAGGTGATTCCTCAGCTGGGCTGGTTCTTTTGCTCACACACCTGGGCCTGAGGCAGAAGTAATTTGGATTTGTTTGAGAAGCTGCCTCAGTGCAATGGAGGCCTGGACTCAAGAGTTTCTCAGACCCGAGGAGCCCAGGGATGGTGTTCGCAGCTCTCCTGCACCATACCTCTCCCCGCAGCCCCTTCCCCAAGCTCCAGGGGGACAGCATGAACACCAGTGCCTCTGCTTCCCCGCGGACCCAAGCCCCCTTCGTCCAGCCCCACCGCTGATCCAGCAAGTCCGTCTCTCTGTCCCTCAGACTCCTGGTTCCAATTCAGCTGTTGGTCTGGCTGATCTTCCCTGGGAGCTCAGACTCACCTGCTGGTACTCAGCCAAGGCTGCTGCGGGAGACAAATCCTGAGGTAGATTTTCCTCTCCTGGCTTTTCTTTCTGGGTTTCCTGGTTCAGATTTCTTTGAAGAGGTTTGTTTCATGTGATAGATGGGGGAGAGATCAGGAGACTTTAGAACTGTGCCTGTCTTCTCTCTGCCATCTTGGCAACTTATATTTTTGTAAATATTATTCCATTTCACTTAGATTGTTAAATTTATTGCCATAGAGTTGGGCAAAATAATTTCAAATTATTACTTTAATTACTTTAATTTCCTCCTCATTCCTCCTCATTCATTGAGTTCACCTTTTTCATTTATGATACTAGCAATTGGGTTTTCTTCTTTCTTTTTGTAATCAAATTGGCCAGTGGTTTATAAATTTTATTGGTTTTTTTCATAAAACCAACTTTTTGTTTTATTTATTAATTCAATACTTTTTTGACTTTCAATTTTATTAATTTATCCTTTAATTTTTAGAATTTCTAATTTGGTATTTAATTGGGGATTTTTAATTTGTTCCTTCTCTAATTTTTTTTAGTTGCTTATTTAGTTCATTGATTTATTCTTTCTCTAATTCATTCATTTAAGCATTTAAAGATATAATATATCCCCTGACAGCTGCTTTGAGTGAATCCCAAAGGTTTTGGTATTTTGTTTCATTATTGTCATTATCTTGGATAAAATAATTAATTCTTTCTATAATTTGTTTTTTGATTCACTCAGTCGTTAAAATGAGGTTATTCAGTTTCCAATTTGTTCTGGGTCTATATTCCTTTCCAACCCTATTCAATTTTTCTCCATAAGTCTATCAAATCCAGGTTTTCTAAAAATCTAATTACCTCCTTAACTTCTTTTTTCACTTCGGCTGAAGTAAAATATATTTTTCTCCAACCTTTTACCTTTTCTTTGTATGTATGTATCTCTCTGCTTCAAATGAGTTTCTTGCAAGCAGCACTTTTGTAGGATTCTGGTTTTTAATCCAGTCTGTTATTCACTTATGTTTTAAGGGAGAGTTCATCCCATTCACATTCAAAGATATAATTACTAATTCTTTATTGCCCTCCACGCTATCTTCCCTCTCTTTGCATTTCCCCCTTCCCCCCTTATCCGTATTCCCCAATATTTTGACTCTGAATACCACCCCTTCAGTGTGTTTGCCCTCCTAGATCCACCCCCTCCTCTTTCTTTCCCCTTTCCTTTTTTCCCTTTTCCCTTTCCTTCCTTTTGTTAGTTCCCCTTTTTTCTCCCTCTGCCTTTCTCTGTGCCCCCTCCCCTTTTCCCCTTTTAATACTTGAGAGGTTAGATGTTTTTTTAAGTTAACTGAGTATGTGTCTAAGTTAACTTTAAGCCAAGTCTGATGAGAAGAAGATTCAGGTGTTTCTCATCTCCTCCCTTCTTCCCCTCTGTTACCATAGGTATTTTGAAACTCTTAGTATAATGAGATTTACCCCATTCAATTCCCTCCCTCCTCCTGTCTCCTTCCCGTTCCTCTTTTTAAGGAGGAAATGTTTGTAAATAATTCTATCTGAGTCATAGAAAATTCTGAGTATCCATCACTTCTAGCTAAGTACATTCTATCTAATAGAGTTACAATTCTTGAGAGTTATTAGAGTCTTTCTAGCAAGTAGCATTATAGCCAGTTTCATCCCATTGAATAGCAGTCTCATGCATAAGTCACCAATGCCTCTGCTCCCTTGTTGGCCCAATCCCCCGCTGTCAACCAGGCTCTAGCCCCACTGATCAAGCAGACCCAGCTCTCCAGCACTCAGACTCTCAGGGCTCCAACTCCGCCCCTAATCAGGCTGATATGTGGTTGATTCACCCTGTGCTCCTGGTTCACCCAGGACCTTGGAAGACAAATCCTGAGGTAGATGTTCTTTCTCCTGGCTTTTGTGTATCAGATTTCTGTTAAGAGGATTGTGTAATATCATAGATGGGGAAAGATCAGGAGACTTTAGAACTCTGCCTATCTTCTCTCTGCTGTTTTGGTCGGAAGTCTCTTGACTGATTCTTGAAGTCTCAAAAGTCATTAGCTTTCACTTACCCAAAACTAATTTTTAAGGAATTATGATCATTAGTTGGATTTTGGATCCCCTCTTCAATTTGGCCAATTCTATTTTTGAAAGAGTTGTTTACTTTTTCCATTTAGCCAAGAATGCTTTTTGATATTTTATCTTATTTTTCCCAGTTATGAGCAAAATCAAAATTAAACTTTGATTTCAGTATTCTCTCCTTTCTTACATTCACACTCCCCCTCATTGAGAAAATTAGTTATTTTATATAGGTTAAAATGTAAAGTCATAGCAAATATTGGCATAAAATTCATGTTGTGAAAGTAAATAGAACCACCCTCCCCTGGAAAAAGAGGATTTCAGAAAAAATAAAATTAACAAAACAATACTTCAATCTGTATTCAGACTTTATCTTTGGGCATGAATAATATTCTTTATTAGAAGTCCTTCAGAATTATCTTGGGTCATAATATTCCTGAGAAAAGATAAGACATTCACATTTGATCATCCTGTCACATTAATGTTACTTTGTATATATTACATTTCCAATGGCACATGCTCATGTAAGTCTTTTCAAGTTTTACTGTGAACATCCTGTTCATCATTTTTTAAAGCAGAATAGCATTCCATCATAATAACAAGACATAATTTATTTAACCATTCAGCAACTTAAGGGCATCTCCTCAACTTTTAGTTCCTTGCCAACAGAAAAGAGTTGTTATGAGTACTCTTTTACATAGATGCAATTTTCCTTCCTTTTCTTCTGCAATATAGAATTAGTAGTGGCATTGCTAGGTCAAAGTGTAGGCATGATTTCATAGCTCTCTGGGGATAGTTCCAAATTGCTCTACAGAATTGTTAAAATCATTTTACAATTCCTCTGTCAAGAAATGTCTCAATTTCCTTATATCCCCCTCCAACATTTATGATTTTTACTTTTTATCCTATTAGTCAATTCAATAGGAACATATTTCTTCCATTCGACCCCCTCCCAAAATCTTTCTTCACTTCTAAATCCTACTCCCCTTTCTCCCAGTGCCTTCACTCCTATTTTTCTCTATAGTAGAATAAATTTCTATACTCAATTGAATGTGAATATTATTCCATCTCTGAACCAATTTTGTTGAAAGTCTCACTCTCCCCCTCAACTTCGCCCTCTCCCTCTCCACTTTTTCTTGTCTCTTTTATGTGAAATAACCTAACCCATGCAGGGGTCCAGCCTCCGCGGGGTCCTTGGAACCTGACAAGATGGATAGAGTCGGCGAAATGAGTTGAGTCAACAAGTGGGTATAAAGGCAGGAGCAGGTTGACTGACTGTCAACTGGTTGGATGTATTTTTATAGTTTCAGAATCATGTATGTTTCAAGCAAGCAAGCAAGCTGAGATCATTTCCTTGGTTACAAAAGTGTACAATTTTCATCAACAATCATATAGTTCATATGGTTACAAGTTTTTATCATGTGATTACAAGTTTAAGTAATAATGATATAGTTAATTGATTTCTTATCCCTACTCAGACCATGATGACCTTAACCTGTCTATTACCTTATTTATTACTACATTGTATAATTGTTAATTCATTTAAAGTTATTAATTAAACAATTCCTTTAATGGAAAGTTTTTTATATTTTTTGTGTAACAATCTGTAGTGAGGGTCTTTATGCTTGTCCACCCATCTGTTAACTCTTACAATAACCAATTTTTCTTTCAGGCCTTGTTGATAGAAACCACAGTTTCTGTGACTTTTTTATTTTTTCCCATGAAACTAAGGCTGCTGGAGTTCACATATCGGTCACTTGTACTATTTTCTCACCATCTTTTTCATATATTCCTGTGTATGGTAAGGGGGGCAAAACTATTAATTTCCCTGGAATTCTATCTGACTCATCTTGTATATGTTTTCCCTGTATATATTCTGGCATCCCCTTGGAATTCCCTCTGTGTTTTCCAGAGATTTCATAATGTGGAAGCCTTTTGTATGCCTCAGAGAGAGGCAATCCTGTTAAATTTGGACAGAGTTTACAATCTGTTTTATTCAAGGAATTTTTCTGAAATCCTTCCTTTATAGTCATTCCAGTATTAGGGTGAGTAAATGTTGTAATCAATAATAAACCTATAAATATTGGTATGCATGAAATCCCTATATATATTGAAGAAGGAAATGTTCCATCAGGCAGTGTGACTGCCTTGAGTCTTCTTGCTGCGACTGTGTCAAACAGCTTAGAGACCCTGGCTCCCAACAAACCCATTCTTTTCCTTTCTTTCAGTTCATTCCTCTCACATCCTTTAATTCTATCTTATTAATACATTACATCTTGATATTCAATACCTACCTGTGCCTTGTCTGTTTATGCTCTTTCTAACTACCCTAATGAATGAGAAAATTCATGTGAGTTTTCAGTATCATGTTCTCAGACAGGAAAAGGAACAGCTCAGCATCATTAATTCCTTTATTATTTGTCTTTCATGTTTAACTTATTATGTTCCACTTGAGTCTCACAGTTGATGATCAAATTTTCTGGTCAGTTCTGGTCTTCTCATCAGGAAAGTTTGAAAGACTCCAATTTCATTGGATGTTCATCTTTTCCCCAAAAGAGTATGTTCAGGTTTGCTGGATAGTTTATTCTTGATAATGATTCAAGCTTCTTTGCCTTCCAGTATATCATATTCCAAGCGCTAAGATTCATTAATGCAGAAGCTGATAAATCCTGTATTACTCTGACTGTGACTCTACAGTAATTGAATTGTTTCTTTCTTACTGCTTGAAATATGTTCTCCTTGACCTGGGAGTCAGAATTTGGCTGCCATATTTCTTGGAGCTTTCATTTTAGTATCTCAGGAAATGATTGGTAGATTGTTTCAATTTTTATTTTACCTGTTATTTTCAGGATATCATGGAAGTTTTCCTTGATAATTTTTTGAAAGATGATGTCTAAATTCTTTTTTAGAACATTGATTTCAGGTAATCAAGTAATTTTTAAATGATCTCTTCTGCATCTATTTTCCAGTCAATTGCTTTTCCAAAAGAGATATTTGACATTTTCTTCTAATTTTTCATTCTTTTTATTTTTTAATGGTTTCTTGATTTCTCACAAAGTAATCTATTTCTTTTTTGCTTAATTCTATATTTTAAAGAATTATTTTCTTTAGTGAGCTTTTGTACCTCCTTTTCCATTTGGCCAGTTCTGTTTTTAAAATATTCATCTCATCACTTGCTTTGTGGATCACTCTTTTCCATTTGGCACAGATTGGCTTTCAAGATTAATTGCAAGATAAATTTTTTCAGGAATTTTTGTTTCTCCTTCTCAGTTGCTGATTTTGTTTTCATAATGTTCCCACTTCACTATCATTTCTTTTCCTAATATTTCCTCTATGTCCCTTACTTTATTTTCCAAATCCTTTTAGAGCTCTTCCATGGTCTGTGACCAATTCATGTTTTTTGAATCTTTGGATGTAGAAACTTTGCCTTCATTAATTCTTCTTAGTATATATTTTAATCTTCCTTATCACCATAATAATTTTCTATGATCAGATTTTTTCCTGTTGTTTGCTTATTTCTCCAGCTTATGTCTTGATTTTAACTCTTTGATTCAATGGTGCTCTGTTTCCCAGGTGGAGGATGCATTGTCCCAAGCTTTGAGGTTCTTTTGACAACATTTTAGTGATACTTCTGGATATCTGTAAGTTTTCAATTCATACTAGGTCTTATGATCTAAGGAGAGGCTAATACCACTCTCCTAACATTTGCTCTGCATTTTTAATGACCACAAGCTATCTTATCTGCCCTGAAACTGGGAGGAGGGTCACTGCTCAACTGCAACAGTAAGTTCTGTTGGACTTCTACTCCTTTTCCTGGATCTTGGACCCAAGACTGAGACCTAGATCTGAGTGTGGGAGTAACAACAGAGTTCTGTCCCAACGAGAACAAAAAGACTCTGGAAATTTTCTTTTGAACAACTTACCATCCATGGATTTAGAATTCCAGAAGCAACTACCTCTGTTGAATAAATGTTCCTGAGGCCTGCTCTTTGGTTTTCTTGGTTCTAGTCTGTCCTCCTGAGGAATTTGGAACCTGGAACCCCACCATCAATGACATAGTAGCCCTGTAGTCTGTTCCTGGATTACTAGGGCCAGTTTGCCCAGACATGCCCACTTTGAATTTCTCTCTCACACACAGACACAACGGACCTTTCGCCTGGAACTTCTAAGTTATTTTGGACCGGAAAATTGTTTCACTCAGTCATTTTGAGGGTTATGACTGTAGAATTTTTACTATCATTATTTAAAGGTATTTGGAATGGTTTGAGGGAGAGCTCAGTGAGTCCCTGCCTTTATAACACCATCTTGACTCTGTCCTTCCAAGAGTGTTTTTGAAGGAGGTATTTTTTTCAGTCAATTTTTGTGCTTCCTTTTCTAATCTGTTAACTCTTACATCACTCGAATTTCTTATTCCAATTGTTTCACTTGATTTTTAAAATCCTTTTTGATGAAATGGGTACAGGATTAAATATAAAGGGTGACAACACAAATAAATTTATACTTTCTCAGATCTATGGAAAGGGGATAAATTTATGACCAAACAAGAATTAGAGTACATTATAAACTGCATAATGAATGATTCTGACTATTTTAAATTAAAAAAGTTTTTGCACTAATATAGTAAATGCTACCAAAATCAGAAGGAAAACAGAAAGCTGGGAAAGGATCTTCACAACTAGGAGTTCTGATAAAGTTCTCATTTCTAAAATATACAGAGAATTGCATCAAATTCATAAGTTTACAAGTCCTTCCCCAGTTCATAGTCAAATGATATGACTAGACAGTTTTCAAATGAAGAAAAAAAGTTATATGTAATCATATGAAAAAATGCTCCATATCATTAATGATTAGAGAAATACAAATTAAAACACCAATGAAGTATCACCTCACACCTATCAGAAAGGCCAAGATAAGAGAAAGGAAAAATGATCAATGTTGGAAAGGTTGTGGGAGGATAGGGACATTGATATATTTCTAGTGGAGTTGTGAACAGCTCCAAACATTCTGGAGAGCAATATGGAATTATGGCCAAAGAGCAATTAAGACTGTTTATACCATCTGACCCTCCAATTCCTATTCTAGGTCTACATCCAGAAGAAATTATAAAAATGGGAAAAATCCTATGTGTTCTAAAATATTCATAGCAGTTTTTTTTGGTTGTAGCAAAGAACATTAAACAAGTTATGGTACATGAATACTATGAAATATTGATGTTCTATAAGAAATCTAGAGGATGACTTACAGAATCTAATGCTGAGCAAAGGGAGCAGAATGAAGAGAGCAATCTGTATATTTTTGTCGCATTATAAGATGATCAACCTTAATGGAAGCGTCTCCTCTCAGCAGTTCAGAGAGCTAGGCCAACCATATTAAACTGACTATGGACAATGTTATCCCCATCCAGAGGAAGGAAAACAAAAAAAAAAGAAAAAAAGAAAAATTAACCCTTCAGAATCTGATGAACCCTATAAAAATTTTCTCTTATGTATTTCTTTCCTTTAATCCCAATTTCTCATACAGAAATTGACTAATATGTGAATATGTTTACCCAAAATATGTATGTACAATGCTAAACTGACTGTTCACCACTGGTGGGGGTGGGAAGGAAGGGTGGAAGGAAGTTTTTTTAACTTAAAAATATACATCTAAATATGGATGAAAAAAACTAAAAAGAATGATTAAGAAAAGATCTAAATAAATCTAGAGAGAGGCCCCTTCTCACCCAAAGAGAAATTCTTCTAAGTCTTTAAGGAGGCAAACTTGAAATAAAAACAAGCTAATGAACCAGAAAAAATAATCCTTTTTAAGTTTTTCCAGAAGGAACTATTGTGTTTGAGACTAATTCATATTCCTCTCTGGGGCTTCACATATATGCATTTTTTCCAATGTCCTTTTCTGTGATGATGTTTTGATCTTCCTTATCACTATAATATCTTTCTATTGTTAGGGTTCCCTTTTATTTCTTCCTTTTATAAGAGGCCCAGAGGTCTCTCAGTTCATTTGCTGGCTATTGATCTTCTGAACTGTATAGTATAGTCCAGCTGGGCTGGACTATACTCTTCTTTTTCTTAAGTGAAACACACTTTTTGTGAAGTTTCTCCCAGATATCTCAAGCTGGAAAAATAGCTCTCTATATCTTTCTATGTATGGATCCTCCAGAATTCATTCAAAGATTTGGTTAATTTTGTTTCTGAGGGAAACTAGGAAGAGTTCAGGGAAAAATTTATCTTCAAATATCTCTGTATTCTCGATCATTTCCCCAGTTCTCATTAGGATAAAAAGTGCAAGGGGAAAGGGATCTCTTAGGAGAGGTTGACAAACAGTCTAATGAAGATTTATATCACTGTACTAGTAGTTATAAAAACCCAAGTTTAGCTCATACCTATGGGAGTTTTGGAGTGACTGACCATGGGCAAGTTAATATATTGAGGATGAAAAAAAATTATTAATTTTTGATTAAGTGAAAGTTTTAGAATACATTTTCATTTTTATATATTCATTAAAAGAATCATTTGAATATCTCCAGTAACAGGGAGGATGAAAAGTATAATATATATTTTTTTCTTTCCCCTATTTAGATAGCTCTTTCAACAACATCTCTATTTCTGTGTACTTTTCATTCCTAGAAGTTAGGAAGTGTGTGTGTTTGTTATTGGAATTTATTAGGAATGTCATTATAGAACCATAAGGCAATTGAACATGAAGATGTTAATATTTTTAAATAAAAAATGACCAAAAGAAAAGATATGAGAACATACATTTCTGTATTACTTTGTGTGGGGTAGCATAGTATATGGGTATGGAGAATTATATAAAATATCAAAGTTGTTAAATGCATCAAATGAGTTTCTCGATTTTTTTTCTCTTTCCATGTTTTTATCTTCTAACAAATTCATTATTATTAGGACATGTTCTCTGGAAGATAACTCAAAGGAGAGATAAAGAAATAATGGAGATGATGTCACAAAATAAGTTTATTAATAAAAATCTATTTTTCAATATTTTCATTAAAATTTTAGGACAGGACTGCAGGTCAGGATGGCAGAGAGAAGACAGACCTTGTGTTAAGTGCTCCTCTTTCTACCCAAAAACAACATGAGAGAAACCTCTTAAAAGAAATTTGATTGACAAAACCTAGAAAGAGAAGTTGGAGAAAAACACCTACCAAGAAGGTCTGTCTCAGCGGACCATGGGTGAACCAGGAGATGGGGGTGGGGTGGGGGTGGGAAAGGGGCTATGGGAGGGTGAATTCCAGCACAGAGTCTCAGAGTACACCTGGATAACAACCAGCTGGGCCAGGGACCTGGGCTCCAAACTTTCAGCAGAGCCCTCTCACCAGAACAAACAATAAATAACCCCCACCCCCTCAGGGCAACAGAGTTGTTAACTCCCTCACCCAGGGCCCAGGCCAGTGTTCAAGGTCAACTGAGAACCTCTTGCTGAGGAACTCAAACACTCCAGAGAAAGCAATCAGCACTCCACTACTGACTTGTCCTTGGAATTACTAAACTAAAAGAACAAAGCCTCTAAAACAAAGCCTTCAAAAGCAAAGCTCTGGGAACCAGATGTCCAGCCTCAACAGAGGATCCTAGAAAGATAAATAAAAGTCAGAGAAAAGGGGACCCATAGAGAAATACTTAGATGTGACAGATTCTAACTTAGAGAGATCTAGCACTGCTGAGGAGAATATGAATTAGTCTCCATCCCAGAAATACTTCCTTGAAGAAATCAGGAAGGAGTTTGAAAATCAATTGGAGGGCTGGCTAGGTGGCATAGTGGATAAAGCACTGGCCCTGGAGTCAGGAGTACCTGGGTTTAAATACGGTCTCAGACACTTAATAATTACCTAGCTGTGTGGTCTTGGGCAAGCCACTTAACCCCCTTTGCCTTGCAAAAACCTAAAAAAAAATCAATTGGAAAAATTGGGAAAAGAAACTCAAGAGAAAATTAACATCTTGTTACAATAAAAAAAATTCCTTACAATACAATTGGATGAATAAAAAATGAGAATAACTCTCACAGATCCTCAATTGGGCAAATGCAAAAAGAAAATGATTCTCTCAAAACTACACTTGGGCAAATGGGAAATTCCTTCAAAAATAGAATTGACCAACTGGAAAAGGAGTTGCAAAAGATAAATGAAGAAATATATTCTTCTCTAAAAATAAGAAGGGAAATGGTGGAAACTAATGACTTCTTGAGACGACAAGATTGTGTTAAACAAAACCAAAAGATAAAAAAAATAGAAGAAAATGTAAAATACCTCATCAGCAAAATCATTGACCTTGAGAATAGATCAAGAGGGGATAACCTGGGAATTATCAATCTTCCTGAAAACATTGAAGAGAAAAAAAAGCCTAGACTTAATATTACAGGATTTAGTGATGGAATATTGCCCTGATATCATGGAAACAGAGGGTAAAATACTTATTGAAAGAACACATGGATTCCCTCCAGAAAGAGATACTAAAATCAAAACACCAAGGAAAGTTGTGGCCAAATCCCAGAACTATCAGATAAACAAAAAATCCTGAAAACAGCCAGAAAGAAAAAAATTTAAATACCAAGGAGCCACAGGAAGGATAACACAGGACCTTACCACAGCAAGATTAAGGGATCAAAGGTTCTGGGATGACCCTTCCAAAGAGCAAGGGAGCTTGGAATACAGCCAAGAATCCACTACCCAACAAAGCTGAACCTTCTCTTCCAGGGAAAAAAAGATGGACATTTAATGAAGTGGGAGACTTCTAAGAATTCGTGAAGGAAAGACCAGAGCTAAAAAAGAAAATTTGGACATCAAACCGATTGACTCAAGAGGCATGAAAGGGTTAAAAAACTGCTATCCAATGAGATGACATTGTCTTTATACCCACTTGGACAAAAGCATCACATAATTCTTGAGAATTGTAATTCTATTAGAGAGAATATACATACCCAGAACTGATGGACACTCTGTGACTCAGATAGAATGATTTAAAAACAATACCTCCTTCAAAAGGGGGACCGAAAGGAGAAAGGAGAATGGAGGAAGACTGAATGGAGTAAATCTCATTACATCAAGTGGTGCAAAGACTTATTATAATTGAGGGGAAGAAGGGAGGAGGTGCAGACCACCTGAATCTTCATCTCATCAGACTTGGCTTAAAGTTAACTTAGACACACTTAGTTAAGAAACTTATCTTACCTTTCAAGAATTAAAAGGGGAAAAGGGGAGGGGGAGTAGGGAGGAGGAGAAAGGGGGGAACTAACAGAAGGAAGGGAAGAAGGGGAAAAGGGAAAGGGGAAAGAAAGAGGAAGGGGGTTGACATAAGAGGGCAAAAACAATTAAGGTGGCAGTTTGCAGAAATAAAACACTGGGGAATATGGATAAAGGGGAAAAAACACAAACAGAAGGATAGTAGCATGGAGGGCAATAAAGAGTTAGAAATCATAATTTTGAATGTGAATGAAATGAACTTTCCCTAAAAACATAAGTGGATAACAGAGTGGATTAAAAACCAGAATCCTATAATATTCTGCTTATAAGAAACACATTTCAAGCAGAGAGATAAATATAGAGTAAAGGTAAAAGGTTTGGTGCAAAATATATTTTGCTTAAGCTAAAGTGAAAAAACTAGGGATAGCAATCCTTATCTCAGGCAAAGCAAATGCAAAAATAGATAGCCTTAAAAGAGATAAGAAAGGAAACTATATCCTCCTAAAAGATGCCACAGACAATAAAGTAATTTCAATATGAAATCTGTATGCACCCAATGGTACAGCATCCATTTTCTTAAAGGAGAAGTTGAAGGAGTTACAGGAAGACATAGATAACAAAATTCTACTAGTGGGAGACCTCAACCTCTGCTTCTCAGATTTACATAAATCTAACTATAAAATAAGCAAGAAGGAAGTTAAGGAGGTAAATAGATTGTTAGAAAACCTAGAGGAAATTGAATGGGTATAGAAAGGAATATAGTATTTTTCTGCACTACATGGAACTTACAGAAAAATTGACCATGTAATGGAATATAAAAACATAATGATCAATTGCAAAAAGACAGAAATAGTGAATACATCTTTCTCACATCGTAATGCAATAAAAAATAATATGCAATATTGGGCCAAGGAGATATAGACCCAAAACTAATTGGAAATTAAAGAACCTCAATTAAAAGAATGAGTGGGTCAAGCAACAAATTATAGAAAGAATTATTTCATCCTAGATAATGACAATAATGAAACAACATACCAAAACTTATCAGAGGGGGGCAGCTAGGTGGCGCAGTGGATAAAGCACCAGCCCTGGAGTCAGCACTGCCTGAGTTCAAATCCGGCCTCAGACACTTAATGGTTACTTAGCTGTGTGGCCATGGGCAAGCCAATTTAACCCCATTGCCTTGCGAAAACTAAAACAAGCAAAATTTTAAAAAAAACCTATCAGAAACAATCAAGGTGGCTGTCAGGGGATATATTATTTCTTTAAATGCTTACATGAATAAATTAGAGAAAGAAGAAATCAGTGAAATAAATAGGTAACTAAAAAATTAAAGAAAGAACAACCACCCCAATTAAATACCAAATTAGAAATTCTAAAAATTAAAAGAGAATTGAATAAAATTGAAAGCAAGAAAACTACTGAAATAATAAATAAAACCAAGAGCTGGTTTTATGAAAAACCAATAAAATTAATAAACCTGTCCAATCTGATTTAAAAAAAAAAAGAAAACCAAATTGCTAGTATCGTGAATGAAAAAGGCAAACTCACCAGCAGTGAGGAGGATATTAAAATAATAATTTGGAATTATTTCATCCAACTATATGCCAATAAATTTGACTATCTAAGTAAAATCTATGAATATTTAAAAAAATATAAATTGCCCATATTAAATGAAGAGAAAATTGAAAACATAAATAACCCTGTCTCAGAAATTCAACAAGTCATTGTTGGACTTGCTAAGAAAAATGTATCCAGTGCCAGATGGATTCACAAGTGAATTTTATCAACCATTTAAGGAACAATTGGTTCCAATACTTATAAACTCTTTGGAAAAATATGTAAAGACAGAACTCTGCCAAACTCTTTCTGTGACACCAATATGGTGCTGATACCTAAGCCAGGAAGAGTTAAAACAGAGAAAGAAAATTATAGACCTAACTCCCTGATGAATATAGAAGCAAAAATCTTAAATAAAATATAAGAAAATTATTACAACAAGTTATGATTAGGATAATACATTATGATCAAGGAGGATTTATCCCAGGAATGCAGGGCTGGTTCAATATTAGAAAAACTGTTAATATAATTAATTATATCAATAACATACCTATCAGAAATCATATGATCATATCAATAGATACAGAAAAAGCTTTTGACAAAATACAGCACCCATTCCTAATAAAAACACTATAGATTATAGGAATAATTGAACTGTTCCTTAGAATAATTTGCAGTATCTATCTGAAACCATCAACAAGCATTGTATGCAACAAGGATAGGCTTGAAGCATTCCCAATAAGATCAAGGGTGAAACAAGGATGCCCAATATCACCACTACTATTCAGTATCATATTAGAAATGTTAGTCTCAGTAATAAGAGAAGAAAAAGAAATCAAAGGAATTAGAATAAGGAAGGAGGAGACAAAAATCTCACTCTTTGCAGATGCCATGATGGTATACCTAGGGAATCCCCAAAAAATCATCTAAAAAACTACTAAAGATAATTAGCAACTATAGCAATGTAGCAGGATAGAAACAAAAACCCTCATAAATCCTCAACATTTCTATATATGACTAGCAAGATACAGCAGAAGCAGTTAGAAAGAGAAATCCCATTCAAAGTAACCTCAAACAATATAAAATACCTGGGACTCTATTTGCCAAGAAAGACTCAAAAACTTTTTGAAAATAATTACAAAACACTTCTCACACAAATAGAATCAGATTTAAATTCCTGGGCAAACATCAACTGTCCATGTCTACGTCAAGCTAATATAATAAAAATGACAATCCTTCCAAAACTAAACTACTTGTTTAGTGCTCTCCAAATCAAAATTCCTGAAAATTACTTTGAGTTACATAAAGTTGTAAGTAAATTTATATGGAGAAATAAAAAGTCAAGAATTTCCAGGGATTCAATGAAAAAAAGTGCAAAAGCAGGTAGCTTAGCCTTACCAGATCTAAAATTATATTATAAAGCATCAGTCATCAAAACTGTCTTGTATTGGCTAAGAAATAGAGTAGTGGATCAGTGTAATGGACTAGGTGCAATAGCAGGAAATGATTATAATATTCTTCTGTTTAATAAAACCAAAGAATCCAACTATTGGGATAAAAACTCTCCCTTCAATAAAAACTGTTGGGAAAATTAGAAGTTAGCATGGAAGAAACTTGAATTAAAATAACACCTCTCACTCTATACCAAGGTAAGATCCAAATGTATACAGTATTTAGACATAAAAAACAATATTATAAGCAAACTAAAAGATCAAGGAGTACTTTACCTGTCAGATCTATGGGAAGGGAAGCAATTTATGGCCAAGGAAGATATGGAGAGTATCATTTAAAATAAATTAGATTATTTTGATTGCATTAAATTAAAAAGCTTTTGCACAGATACAAACACTGTAACCAAGATCAAAAGAAATGTAGCAAATTTGGAAACAATTTTTGCAACTAGTATTTCTGAGAAAGGACTCATTTCTAAAATAAACAGATAAATGAGTCAAATTTTCAAAAAATAAAACCATTCCTCAATTGACAGATGGTCAGTGGATATGGAAAGACAATTTACAGCTGTGGAAATCAAAGCAATCTATAGTCATATGAAAAATTGCTCCAAATCATTATTAATTAGAGAAATGCAAATTAAAGCATCTCTGAGATACCACCTCACACCTCTCATACTGGACAATATGACCAGAAAGGATAGTGATCAATGTTGGAAGGGATGTGGGAAATCTGGGACACTAATACATTGTTGGTGGAGCTGTGAACTCATCTAACCTTTCTGGAGAGCAATCTGTAATTACACCCAAAGGGCAACAAAAATGTGCAAACCCTTTGATCCAGCAATACCATTTCTGGGTCCCTACCCTGAAGAGATTATGGAAAAAGGGTAAAAACATCACTTGTACAAAAATATTTATAGCAGCCCTGTTCGTGGTAGGAAAGAATTAGAAATTAAGTGAATGTCTTTCAATTGGGGAATGGCTTCACAAACTGTGGTATATGTATGTCAAGGAACACTATTGTTCTTTAAGAAACCAGGAGGGATGGGAATTCAGGGAAGGCTGGATGGATTTGCATGAACTAATGCTGAGTGAGATGAGCAGAACCTGAAAAACACTGTACTTCCTATCATCAACATGGATGGGGGTGATGTTCAACCTTGATGGACTTGCTCATTCCATCAGTGCAACAATCAGGGATGATTTTGGGCTATCTGCAATGAAGAATATCATCTATATCCAGAGAGTATTATGGACTTTGAACAAAGACCAAAGACTATTACTTTCAATTTAGGGGAAAAAACATTATTTTATTATGTAATCTTATTATTTTATACTTTATTTTTCTTCCTTAAGGATATGATTTCTCTTTCATCACATTCAACTGGGATCAATGCATACCATGGAAACAATGTAAAGTCTAATGGACTGCTTTCTGTGGGGGCTGGGGGGATGGAAACGAGAATGTTGGGAAATTGTAAAACTCTAAAATAAATAAAATCTTTCTAAAAAAAAATTATGAGCCAATGGACTTAAGCCCAAGCAACTGCAGGTGACAGCTTCAGCTAGAATCATTTTTGTTCCTTGACTTCTCCAAAATGTTACATAGTTTCAATAGGTTGGCTAGTAAGTGAATTTGTCATTTCTCAGTTTATAAAAAAATAATGTTATGGCAGATAATTTTGAACACTGATTTCATTTTTTAAATAATTCCTTAAAGGCTAAATTATTGTAATTGCCAGTGGTATTGTGGCAATTCTTGCTTTTTTATTTCAAAGTCTGCAAGCATCAGAAATTCCAGCATCTTTTAGGATATTTCTCTATGACTACCAGAAATTACAGATTAAATCTATAAATTTTAGAATTTATGATCTGATATAATCTTGACCTTTAAGAATCCTTCCTTCTGGTTTGAAAACAAATCCATATGACTCAACAGTTTGTTCAATGCTTTTCTGTCTGATATAGGGTAACTTTGTGTAGATGTAGAATATTATTTAGTTTTCATCTAGAAGTAAGGCAATACTAGTTACATTCTTTAAGACTATTTTGATTCCTTGGCTTTGAATTGAATAAAATGTGAACTCAGATATTATTTGAGCAAACCTCTCCCAATTCTGTGTCAACCATAGTGATCCACCAGTCAAACAACAAGATTCAACTGTACCTATAGGATTTTGGGGGGGGGGGGAATTATTATATAATCAAGAAGCAAATTAAACATTGAGGATGATTTAAATAACTTTTTGAAAAAAATTAGTTAAGGCAATGAGGTTAAGTGACTTGCCCAACGTCATACAGCTAGGCAATTATAGGTGTCTGAGGGTTGTCAAAGTTTGTCAAAGGTTGTCAAAGACCCTGGCATATATATATATATATATATATATATATATATATATATATATATATATATATATATATTTACTACAACATGCAACAGTAATTAGCCTTTTCTGCTGCTTTGTGAAATGTTTTCTGTTTAGATTTTAGTTCTGTAATTTTGGAATCTGTTTATCATATAGCTTGAGATTATTAAGTAGACAGTTATTATTGGCTATCATGTACCAACTACTAGAGACACTAAGACAAGAAGAAAAATATTCCTTGCCCTAAAAGTGTTTATATTAAATTTTCATAGCATCCAAATTTTGAAAGGAATGTTAAAATTCATCTAATTCTCTTTCCAAAGTCTGTATCAACTTCTCATTATTTTCATGCCTTTCTTTACACTTGAGTTTAGGTCCTGGATCTGACATTTACTAGTCCTATAAATGCAGACAGGTTTGTTTTCTTGTATCAGTCTCAATTTTTCACATCTCTCAAGTGATCATGATGATATTTACAAAACTGATTAAAAGGCTTATTATGAATAAAAGTGCTAAATAAACATGAGCAATTCTTGTAGGAAAGTCTCAGAATTGTTGGGTGTCATCCCATGGTTTCTGACCTGTATAACTTTAGCTAGATACATTGTGTGCTTTTTAAGGGTTTGGAGTATTCAGCAAGATCTTTTGAAATAAGCAGAGCCATGCTGAGTCTTTTAAATCTGTCAACAATGTTAACAGGACTATGATGATTCATTTGTATATATTCTAGAAGGAAATCTCTTTTCATTATTGCTCATTGGAGAGGTCTTAGAATGTGATGGCAGGCCATTTGGCATTTCTGATGATCTGATTAAAGTGAGATTGTTTTAGGTAAAGACCACATCTTCATGTTTTGGGAGATGCTGCTTTCCTCAAGGAAGTATTTCTTCTGTGTCGTTCATATACTATTTAAAAACTCACTTCATTGAACAGTTATAAGGGACAGAGAGGCAAAGGGGTAAATTATGAAATATTTTTAAAATGAATATGTGTTAGTATAATTATTATATGCAACAATATCTTAAAGAAGTAATTCCTTCAGAAATTTAGTCTTTAAAATCAAGTAAATTCATCACTCATTGCATGCAGTGCACAAAATCATTTTAATTGTAAAACAAAAATATATTCATACATACTGTCACTTGCCCAGGAGGTGGTAGTTATAACTCTCTGATGAAAAAATTATGACATCATTAAATATTGGCTTCATCTCCTCTTTCTACACCTTTTCTAGTCTTTTCATTTTGCAGTGTAGAATAGTGGGAAGATTACTCACCTTGTTCCTAGTAATATCTAGTTCAAATTCACTTCAAAGACTTATAGCATGTATGAACCAGAACAAGTAAGTTTACTTTCCCTGATTTGATTTTCTCATCAGTAAAATGAGATTGAATTTGATGACCTCTACTATTTCTTCTAACTCTAAATATATGATTCTAATGATTGTGATCTTTGCAATTTCAAAGCTATGTATGCCAAAAAATTCCTGCATTCTTATTGATGGCTTTTAATAGGATCAACAAAGATTATTTAATTCAGAAGAGACAATATGGCATGATGGAAAGTATAGATGAATTTGAAATTAAAAAACCTTGAATTCAAATTCCAACTTTGTTTCTTATTATTCAGGTAAATCTCTTGCAGTCTCAATTCAATATCTGTGAAGTGAATGGAGTGCATTTAAGATGAAATGTAAAGTCCCTTACATTTCTTCCTGATATTTGTTTTTGTGGGGTTTTTTAATCTTTCTTATGAACTCTTTGAGTTCATTTGAAAAAAGCATTGGAAATTGAAGGCATTTATCTCTTATTGTGAAAACCATGAATGTTGAATTGTAAGGACTTTAGAGATAATCTGTTTTAATTTCTGCTTATACAATTAGGTGGCACATGCTGGGTCTGGAAGCAGGAAAACATAAGTACCAATTCAGCCTAGATACATTATTCGCTATGTGATCTTAGACAAGTCAGAAAACTTTTGTTTTCCTCAGCTTCCTCAATCATAAACCAGGGACAAAAATATTACCTATTTTCCTTAATGAGGCTCAAATATAATAATATTTGTAGTGTTTAACATAGTAGATGTTTCGTAGTGTGTACAATATATATGTTATATTTATTAATAATTATTAATAATTAATAATATTAATAGTAATTTTAAGATGAGTAAAATGAGGCAGAAATAAGAATGTCATCAGAAAATATGGAAAAATGCAAATAGCATTTGCTAGAATCAGTATTTGATTATGTATTTTCTGATAAATCCATTTTCTTACCACTAAATGATGGCACTCTTTCAGGTAGTAGAAAATAAGGAGATGCCAAAGATCATTTTTTTTAGCTATAAAAATAAGCCTAATATATCCCCTTCAGATGACATGGCTTAGTATAATCTTGAATATCCTTGTAAACAAATAGGGGAAAATAGTCCTGCTCTTCTTTGTTACCCCACCTCCATCTTGTTCTCTTCCTCCTCTTTCTCTTTCTTTTTTCTCCTCCTCTCACAAAAGGGAAAAAAATAAAGACTGAGGAAGGCTAATGAGAAATTGATGTTCAATGGCTTCCATTTCAGGCTTTTGTGACCAAGAAGAAACACTCATGCTTGCATTTTTTTTTAATTTATTAATTGATTTTCCAACATTTGTACATGTATATTTCCAAGTGACAATATGTCCCTTCACCCTCCCTTGGCACCACCCTCCCCTCAGCAGAGAACAGTCAAGTTAGCATTTTACATACACATTTTGTTATACATATTTACAAATTAGTAATTTTTGGTATGAAGAATTAGGATTAAGGGAAAGAGATATATAAGAGATAATTTTTATAAAGTGTTCATCAGATTCAGAAAGGTTGTTTATTTTTCTCTGTGTTTTGTATAGTTTTGCTTTTCTTCTACTGGTTGGGGTTAATATAGGCCGTAACCAGTCAACTACAGTTGTCCTAGTTCTCTGGACTGCCAAGAGGAGTTGCGTGGCTCAAGATTGTTCATCTCATAATGTTGTTGATGTGTTCATTGTTCTCTTGGCTCTACTTCTACTGTTCTGTATCAGATCTATTAAGTCATTCCATTCTTCTCTAGAATCTGGTCATTTATGGTTTCTTATGGAATAATAATATTCCTTAGTATTTATGTACCATAACTTGTTTAGCCATTCCCCAACTTATGGGCATCCCTTCAAATTCCAATTCTTTGCTGCTACAAAAAGAGCTGCTTTGAATATTTTGGAACCTGTAGAACCTTTCCTATTTTTTTCAATTTCTTCTGGATATAGTACAAGAATTGGAATTGTTGTGTCAAAGGGTATGAACAGTTTTATTGTTCTTTGGGCATAGTTCCACATTATTCTCCAGAAATTTTGGATCTAATCATAACTCTACTAGCAATGTATCAATGTCCCAATCCTACCACAACCTCTCCAACATTAATCATCTTCCCTTTGTGTCCTCTGGGATCATCTAATATGTGTGAGATGATAGTTCATTGTTGTTTTAATTTACATTTCTGTAATCAATAGAGATTTGAAGCATTTTTATTATGATTTTATATATATGTGTATATATATATACATATCTTTAATTTCTTCATTTGAAAACTGTCCCATTTAATTATCAATTGGGGAATGATTTATGATCTTATAAATTTGATGCAATTCTCTATGTATTTTAAAAATGAAACCTTTATCAGAACTCTTAGTTGTGAAGATTATTTCCCAGTTTTCTGTTTTTCTTCTAATTTTCACAACATTGATTTTGTTAGTGCAAACCCTTTTTAATTTAATATGTCAAAATCATTAATTTTGCAGTTTATAATGTCCTCTAATTCTTGTTTGGTCAAAAGTTTATCTCCTTTTCATACATCAGATAGATAGAATATTTTTTGATCTATAAATTTACCTATGTATCACTTTTTAGGTCTAAATTCTATGCACATTTTGACCTTATTTTGGTATAGGGTATGAGATGTGGATCTATGCCTAGTTTTCGTCATATTAGTTTCCACTTTTCCCAACAATTTTTGTCAAATAGTGAGTTATTATCCCAGAAGCTGTCTTTGGGTTTGTCAAATAGTGGATTGCTGTAGTCATTTACTGCAGTTTCTTTTGAACCTATCATAATCCACTGATTATGGAGGGGTCTTTTATTGAGCATTTCAGATTAAGCGATTCCATATCCACTCTGTTGGCTTTATTTGGGAATTAGCACATTTTTGACATACCCTCCACAGACAGAAGCAAATAGAAGGTCACTTTTTTGTTGTTAGATCCACTCTCTTTTTCTCTTTACCACTGATCCAATTATATCTCCTGTCAATTTGCTGGACAATTGGCCCAAATGGTCAACATTTTGTGCAGTGCACAAATAGAATCATTGTATGATTCAGTTAATGTATCTATTATTGGTGAAAACACACACACACACACACACACACACACACACACACACACATATACAAACAGCACACCAGACAATTGCTTAAACCTTTCTGAATGAAAAATTCTAATGAAAAGTAATATTTCATTAAATAGGAACCTTATATTACCCTCAGAGAAACTTGGCTAAATCTAAATAAATTAATTTCATATTTATTTAAGGTAAACAAATTAATCTTAGATTCAACTGCTCCACAAACTAAGATCTGGAAATGAATAATGAAATTAATTTACAGACAAGGGATTAAAAAAACTTCTAAAGTTACCCTGGAAAATTTAATAAATAAATACATTTTTGGCTCTGCTAAAAGATAATTTTTATTTTATTTTATTTATATTTGTATATAAATTTCTATTTTTGCCTATTTATATAAATTTAGAGCTGTGGATGTAAATGTATATGTATATATGCATATATACATAAACACACACATGAAGGAGGCAAATAATTCTACTCATAATGAATTCAAGTCCTCTTATCATATGTCTTCCTACTACAAATGCATCTTCTGTTGACCAAATTGCCTTCCCTTCAATAGGACACTCTAGACTAGACCTCCAGAAACCACATCCCTGGTCTCAGTTTAAGTGAATTCAATCATCATTCCAAACCTAGGTGGAGCTGAGCTGTCTTGATTGCTGAATGAGTATAAATTAATCTAGTCAAATTCCTTTTCTTCCCTTCCTTTTCTTACCATCTCCTTTGCTTATTTTTTAACTGAGCACAACAATCAAATAACTTTTCCATTACTGTTTCTAGAATGGTTAAACCAAATGATTATCCTTCAGATCAACTCTACAATCACTAGGGCTTCCCCCCCCCAAAAAAAAAACAAACCTCTCTTCTCTGGGCACTAGTATTGTTTTCTCATTAGAATAAACATTTTCTGATGTTAAGAACTTTTGTATTTGTTTTCTTAATAGTAATATAATGTCCCTTGGAAAGAGATCCAAAAAAACAACACCCAGGAATATTATAGCCATGTTGCAGAACTCACAAGTCAAAGAGAAAGTATTACAAGCAGACCAAAGAACCCAATTCAAATACTGAGGAATTGCAGTCAGGATTATACAGGACTTAGCAGCAAATACAATAAGGGCTCATAGGGCCTGGAATATAATATTCCAGAAGGCAAAAGAGCATGGAATGCAACCGAGAATTAACTATCCAGCAAAAGTGAACATCTTCTTCCAGGGGAAAAGATGGGCTTTCAATGGAACAGGGGAATTTCAAATGTTACTGTTGAAACTACCAGAGCTGAAGAGAAAGGTTGACCTTCAAGTACAGGACTCAGGTGAAGCATAGAGTGGATAAGAAAGGTAAATTTTGAGGGACATAATGATTATGAACTGCATGTATTCCTGCATAGAAAAATGATAATACTCATATGAACCTTCTCATTTAATAGAGCAGGTAGAAGGAGACTTTATAGATGAAGCACAGGAGATAGCCGAATTTGAAGATATAATATAGTGTAAAAATGGAGTCAATGGCCAAAAGGGAAATGTACTGGGAGTAAGAAAAAAGGAGAGGTGGAATAAGCTAAGATATTTCATATAAAAGATATGTTTTTTGAAATGAGTTTTTGCAGTGATATGGAAGGGGGAAAGTGAGGGGGGGAATGAGGGAACCTTCAATCTCATAAGAAATGGCTCAGAGTGGAAAAAGCGAACACACTCACTATGGTATAGACATCTAGAGTAAAAAGGAGAGAGGGGGGGACAGGGGGAAGGGGGGGATGTGGGTGATAGAGGAGATGGTAGATCGTAAGAGAGAATAGTCAGCTATAACACATTTTCTATTTTTACTTTTTACAAGGTGCTGGGATTGGGTGACCTGTCCTGGACCATGGGGCCAGGTGGCAGCTGGGTCTCTGGGGTGATATGGAGGCTTGGGGCCTCTTAGCCCCAGGGCTGGTGCTCAGTCCACTGTACCACTCAACTACCTGACAGCACATTTTAGAAGAGGGACTGAGCAAAAGGAAAGAGAAAATATAATATATGGTAATGAGGAGGAAAAAATGGAGGGAATTACAATCAGCAACAGCAACTGTGGAATAATATGGAAGTAACTTCTGTGATGGCCTTGTGATAAAGAATGTGATCTACCCAAGACAGAGCTGATGTCATCAAAACACAGACTGAAACACATTTTTTCTCTTTCTTTTACTTTATTTCTCATGTGGTTCTATATTTTTTTGGGGGTGGGGGTATTATATTTACACTTATGAATATTTTAGTAATGAATGAATAAAGTGATATTAACAAAAAAAAGAAACAAGAAGGGATGGGAATTTAGGGGAGCATGGAAGGATTTGCATGAACTGATGCTGAGCGAGATGATATGAACTAGAAAAACATTGTACACTCCAAGAGCAACATGGGGGTGATCATCATCCTTGATGGACTTGTTTATTCTATCAGTGCAACAATCAGGGACAATTTGGGGCTTTCTGGAGAGCACCATCTGTATCCAGAGAAAGAATTGTGGAGTTTGAACAAAGACCAGAGACTTATTTTCAATTTCAGGAAAAGAAACCTGTTATCTTATGTAATTTTGCTTTATCTTATACTTTATTTTGCTTCCTTAAGGATATGATTTCTCTCTCATCACATTCAACTTAGATCAATGCATACCATGAAAACAATGTAAAGATTAACAGACTGCCTTCCTTGAGGGGTGGGAGGAGGGAAGCAAGAATGGGGCAAATTTGTAAAATTCAAAATAAATAAGATCTTTCATTGGGAAAAAAAGAACAATTTTGAGTAACTGTCATTTTGACTATTATAAGTATTCAAATAAACCTCAAAAGACAAATGAAGGAAGATGTTATTTGCTTCTGAGAATGTATAGAACACACACATGCAAAAACATATGTATATATATATATAGATATATCTATATCTATATCTATATCTATATCTATATATATATATATATATATATATATATATATACATTTTTCATTCATCCAAATATATTTGTGTGAATTGAGAGCAATCCCTAGGGCAGGTGAAGAGAAGGGAAAAAGAAAAAATGATATGATAATTTCATTATACATATACTTAAAAGAAATAATAAGTAGTATGCAATGTATTTGAAGTTACATTTACAATCATCATTTTTCCCTATTCATGTATGTTATGGAAATTGTTATTTAATTTATATAGTACAGAATAAAATAAAATTTAAAAAATAAAACAAAGCATTCCAAATGTATAAAAACAAAATGTCACAAAAATCCCATTAAGAACTATTTATCCACTTTTTTTTAATATAGACATGTGATTTTTTCAGCTCCCGCTGTGAAAACTCTCTTATCAATATAGATGTGGAATTTCTTTATACTTTGCAATCTTAGATTATTGCCCAAACTTTGAAGATGGAAGGTAACTCACCTGCACATGATCTAATAGAATTTATCAGAGACAGACTTTAAACCTGGAGTCTTATTGACTTTAGGGCTAGTTTGAGATTAGTTATACCATACTAACTCTAATTGCTTCCTTCTTAATGGCTTATATGGTTTAAAACATCTGCTGACTTCAGAATAAAAATATAAAACTTTTAAAGATCCAAAGTCCTTTATTAACTTTTGTTTTGGTTTTCCAGTTCCATTTAACTTCTTGCCTTCTGCTAAGGAAAAATAATCCTATTTATTTTCATTAATGCCTCAAAATTTATTCTTCTGCTCTATTCTTCTCTACTCCAAGCAAAAATAAAATAAAACAAATAAAAATGCTTCCAAAAATTAGTGACAAGGCAACTTAAAGAACTTTTGTAACAGATTGAATATTAGCTGTGTTACATCACTTGTATGGCACATCACATAACCTCTCTGTCCCTCAGTATCCTTATATATGGAAAAAAAAAGAAAAGGTTGATACAGATGGCCTCTAAAATTTCTTCCCATTTTAAATAAAATTCCATCAAATGCAAAAGATAGAATGATCATAGAATCCTTCAGAAATAAATACCCTATATTCCACATTTTAGGCCAATAAAAGTTACTCTTTGCCCATAAATCTGAAAGATTGTACCATGTGATGAGAAGTACTTTCCAATCCAATGGTTCAGAATCATGGTCAGTCATGCAAAAATATTTAAATCTTATAAAATCCTTTGACTGAAAATAAAATGCATTTCAATAGATTCCTTGCAAAATTGAAAGCTATTTGGGGGGGAGGGAATAGTGGGAAAGGGAGAGGCATTGAAATCCATTATTTCATTGCTATGGGGCACTTAGGGAGAGGAAAGCCCTTTAGCCAGTGGGATCCAAGTAGTTTCTAGGGGGCATATGATTTCATACATATCTTCTTAGCCAGTCCCAAGTTGGAAATTATTTATGAGTTGACTAGTGTTAGTCCATGGCTAGGAGGTAGAATGGGGTTGGAGATAAGGCACAACTGTGAATATGGGGATCAAGATTAGTATTACAATCAGTATTCTTTTTTGCGATTCAATATCAGGACTGGCTATGAAATTGGAATGATAGATTAAGTTCATTATAGAGTCTTGGAGGTAGCTTTCAGGACTTAGCAGACCAACATTCCCTTTTCTACCTTAATTCTCCCCCCATAAGACTTGAGTCTTTTATTAATTTTTGCTCCAAAAGACAAATTAAGGCTTATTTCAGGGGATGTCTGGAAATAGGTACCTTGTAAAACAAGTGGCAGCATTAAATCACCCACTTTTTTTATAAATGCTTGCAAACACCAGGCTTTTTTCAGTTTCAAGAACAAAAATGTCTGAAACACATTCAGTCCTATCTTTCTTGTCCTTTGTAAGGATTATGAGTAGGGTTTTCTTCCCATCCAGACATTATCAAGTGCACACATTACGTATAGTGTCTGTACTCTGATTTGTCATTCAACAATAAGTTTCATGTTCATCTGTTTACATAGGTGTTTATCTCTTGTCCAAAAGTGTCCTCTTAGGTGTTTACAAATACTTAATCATAATTTATAGTATCATTTATTTAAAAATAAGTGTCAGTAATATCATTTATTTTTATTTAATTATATATTAATATTATTATTTTATAATTCAATACATATGTCTTTTATCACAGAAGACATATTGAATGTGTCTGTCTGGTAGACGATCTTAACTGGGGTTTATTTTGGGGGTAGGACTTATATTGTTGGCACCCTGAAAAAAATCATGCTAGGGTTTAATTTTGAGGAAATATGTTAACTTCCTCTCTTTTATATTTGCTAAGTTTAGCATTAGAAAAGAAGCTAGATGGAATATTATTCCATATGTTTACCACAATGATTCACACCTAATAGTCACTAGATGAATTCTTTCTCAGTCATTCATTTTCATTCATTGTTAACCCAAATTTAACTCTATCTACTAAGTCATGGTCTCTTATTTTGATACTACTAAAAATTTCGAGAATGAGTAGGGCTATGGCCTTGGAGCCAAGAAAACCTGACTTCAATTTAGGCTTTTAATATATTTACTAGTTGTGTGACCTTGGACAGAATTCTTGAATTTTCAGCAGCCAAGAAATCCTCTAAGAGTATAAGGTACAGATAAATGTCCTGTGAAATTATTGAAGGGAGTTTTATATTCCATATCTTTTTCTATATCAACAAAACAACAGCTCCAACTTCTATCCCTAGCTTAAACAGAAATAATATAGGAATAATTACGATAGTGGAATTGGAAGTCAGACCCTGCCTCAAACACTTACTTAACTACGTATTCTTGGTAAAGTCACTTCATTTATATGGACATCAATTTCTTCATTTTTTTTAAAAGATAGCTGGCAAATCAGAGGAAAGGGTGCTGGATTAGATATTCAAAGAACAGAGTTTAACTGTACTCTCAGAAACTTATGTGTGTAAATCAGGAAAAGTCACTTTCTCTCTGACTTAATTTAAGATAAGTAATGGTCTTTATCTTTTAGAGCTGTTGTGAGGTTAAAATAAAGTTCCCAAAATATTTTATAAAATTTAAGTTGTTATATAAATGCTAACTGATAGGAATAATAATAATAATTATAGTAATGTCTACCACTGATTGGATTGCTCAAATGGGATCATACAAAGTGTTTTGTCAACTTTAAAGACTAATTCTTGTTGATATCATAAGATTCCACTGCTATAGAGAAATCTAATTGATGATACTCCCTCTGTCAATATAGTGTCAGTAGGTCTGCAACTTAAAGTCTAGGAAAATTTCTTGAGAGCACTGAAAGTTAAGTGAGTTGTCCAAGGTATAGGATACGTGAAATGAACCCAAAATTTCCTGATGCTGAGGTTAGCACTCTGCTATAATATTTATCATTTTTATCATTTTTCTTTCATTAATGTCATTGTCAAATTAGTTCTTAATCTTATTCTTTTGTTCTTTAGTGGAATTCAAATAGAAATAGTCTTGGGAACCTTTTGTTATTATTAATTTATATTCAATATTGTGTGAATTGTTATATGATTAATAAAATACATGTGTCATGAAGTTGAATAAAAATATTAGAATGGGAACTCAACCTTTACCATCTCATTGCAATCTTTCTCAATATAACATAGAAGGAAACAGGATAAAGGTTTGATATGTACCTTATCCTGTTATCATATGATTTTCATCTCTTTGGCCCAGTTCTCTATAGTTTGAAAGATTTTTTTTTCCTTTTTCTCGGAAACTTGAAATTTTTGAGCAATTGAGACAGCAATATCCAATAAAATAATTTTGAAGTTTTTATGAATTGACAATATATCTGAATAATGGTGGATAATACTTCACTCGTTGATAATCAATCCCTCAGTCAAGAACTATTTATCAAGCAACAAGTATGTAGCAGGCACTGTTTTAGGTGGAAGGGAGATAAACTGAAAAAATTAAAAGAAATGATCATTATTCGCACTAAACATATTCTGATTGAAGAAAATAGTAAGTTTTCAAAATGGTCATTGGCATATTATTATCACTGTTTTGATGAGATTATTTTATCTTAACCTTAATAATAATAAAAATAATAATTAGGAATAGAATAATTCCTCTACTTTCATGAAGATGATGCTTATATTTGACTGTATTCTTTTGTTGCTTTTTGCCCTTGTAAAAAAACAAGTTGTTCTTGCAGACACATCTGCCCACTTATTTACTTTTCCATGATTGTAATGTATATCAGTCGTAACAGAAAGAATATCTTTTCAAAGTGACTTCAGACATGAGATGTTGCTGGATTTTGAAAAGGAAGTTAGACATAAGAAACAACCTCTTTGTGATTTGGAAACTTCAAGATGACAAAGAAATGAAACACATCCTATCTTACTTTTAAATATAGGTGAGACTAAAGTGACTCATCCGTGCCATATGAAACAATAGTGAATGGAGGATCATGCATTCGCAAATCTCCTTCAAACCCAAATCATATTTTTATTCAATATCCTCAATTTCATTTTGTTTTCTTTAAATCAAGTGAGATAAAACATTTATAGCATGCCAGTCTTTTTTGTGTCTTCATTTTTTGTTTGTTTTGAGAAGCAAGGAGGGAGAAATTCCTTTCATTCAAGATTAAACCAACTGTGTTTAAATAATTTCCTGCCCACTATCATATCAGCACTTTTGGTTTAAAGAGCAAATGATACTAACTTACTGAGGATGAGAGGTAAACAGGTAAAATAAGGCTTTATGATTTGAAAAATACTTTAAAGAACCTATCCATTTGGAGTTCAGAGCAATGCCATGGAGGCAGATGTTGCAAGTTTTATTATTTTGATTTAGATTTTGATTTATCCTACATTCTCAAAGAAAAGCATGACATCAGGGGAGTGATGCCATGACATTTTCTTGAGTTGGATTTGAGTAAGGGAGGTGCTGTGCTAAGTCAAAAGTCTCATATACTTTTCTGAGGCCATCTGGGTGCAATGACCAGATATGAAATAGGATGACTGGAGATGACCCTGGATGTTAAGCAATCAGAGTTTGATGACTTGCCCATGGTCATACAGCTAGTAAATGGCAAGTATCTGAAGCTGGATTTGAATTTCTGTCTTCCTAACTCCAAGGTAAGTGCAGCATCTATTACCCCTAGGGAAACAGACTCAGGGAGATTAAGTGATCTAGCTGTGGTCACACACCTAGAATCAAACACAGTATTTGAAAAGACCTCTATCTAGGAGCTAGCATGCTTTCTACTATGCCAAATTGCTTCTCAAATTTCTGTGATAATAGATGATTTATATGTCTTTTATTATATTATTATGACATTATATATGATTAATATATTATATATAATTATGATATACTTTATATTAATATGATATTATTATTATTATAAGGTTTATTTGGGTCAGGCACAAAATTTCTGAATATTTTAATCAACAGTTGAAAGTTTAGTGCACACATTTTAAAGGAAATGACTGAATATTTAATCAACTTGAATGCATAATTATAATCAAAGTTGACAGGAAACATCTAGTTTTTAATAAAGGAAACCCTTCCAACTTTATACTTCATAGTCTTTCATTTTTTCAAAATCTTTTTGAAAATTATTTTTGGACGTAATTGACATTTCTCAACAAACCACTCTTTGAAGTACTTTAAAACATTTAAGCAAAACAACTTATAGCATAATAGGATATGCTATATTTAAAATCTTGTACTTTGTCCATTGTTAACAGGAAAGGAAGGATTCTTAGCATTTTAATGTTGGAATTATATAACAACATTGTTAGTTATATCACACTTATTGCCTTTTAGATTAACTTTGTGTTATTATAATATCTTGTATATTGTTGTATTGGTTGATTTTATTTGACATCATTTCATACCAATTTTTCATTATTTCTTTGAAATATTTTAACTTTTCATATCTGACATTTCTTAAGGTGCTGTTTACATTCATTGCCTTCCTATGATACTACTTTTTATAGTATTTTCCAGTCAATGGACAAATAATTATGGCTTTTTGTTATCACAAACAACATGATAATTTGATGTAAAAGCCATTTCTATCAGTAGCAGTGATTATATGCAAAATGCTCTGCTTCAAATATTAAAAATTCAAAATGTCAATTAATATTTTGTTTTCTATGCCCCTTATTTCTTTAAAGGAAATAGACAAAGATGGAACCATATAGCTGGGACTCATAATCCTAACTTTTCATTTCAAAATGAAATTTTTGAAGTCTAATGAAGTGAAGTATTTAATTGAAGTTATGTAGAGAGTTCATAGCAAAAGTAAGACTAGAGTCCAAGGCTTCTCATCTAGTATTTATTCTACTTCATACCACATCAACTTCTCACTTAAACATTGAAAATTTCAAAACCTATTGGTTCTAGGTTCTGCATTTTAAAGCTTTTAATGTCCCATTTGGTGATTTAAGATTATTAGTATGGAAAAAAAATTGCTCTTAATAAATTTTCCAATTCTTTTTCTTTAGTCATTTTTTATAAAACATAATTACCTATTGCCTACCACATTAGCTTTTAAAAGGAGTTAGCATTTCTTAAATCAATGCTTCTGTGCATTTTGTCGAATACATTATGAATATCAAGTGATTTTTATTTGAATTATGGAAAGTTTTATAGTCCAATTTTCATCAAACAATCTTATCCTAGCTTCAAATTCCTTATTTACAGGGTAAAATGAGGCACTGTTTCTTTTTGAATCACTTTAAAGAAATATAACCTAAGGAACTGACATTGCACAAAATGAAGTGTTAAAGGGTCCCAATTCAGTTTTAAAAAAAATAAACATTCCCAGGAGACTAGTTCATTAATTAAGTCCATTTTTTTTGTCCATGCTCTAATGGTTCATGAATACAAAAAAAAAATTAAAACAAAACAAAAATTTTGAACTTTTGGTTTCATGTGGTGTATAGTTATTGTTTATGGGCCCAAACCAGGACTGTTTCACATTAAAATTTTTTTTAAACAACTCTCCTCCCACACCTTTTGTAGTGTATATTTTAACTGAAGACTGGGAAACAATATCATTATTTCAAAATTTCATGAATGGTTCATGAAAAGAAAGGACAGAGAAGATTTTAATTCCCCTTAAGTCATACTATGGAGACAATTTCAATTGGGGAAAAAAAGAGCAAAGATAAATAGCAAATAAGTACTTTGCACTCCTCAATACCATGATTACATGGTCAAGTTCATAATCTTTATGCAAAATTAAATAAGACATTGCCATCATAACATCAATATCATTTTTGTTAATAGCATGATATATATATATATATATATATATATATATATATATATATATATTACTGATTCCTTTATGTGAAATAGCTAATAGTCTCTGAGACTATTTTTCCAAATTAGCTTATGCTACTTCTCTTTATACTTTATATAAACTATCTGAACAGGATTACCCAGTATGCTTTCAAACTCTTCTCATCTTTTCCATATCTATGTTATTGTTCACATTTTTTTTCCTTGCCTGGAAGACATTTTCCTTCCCATTTCCAATCCCCACATCAAAACTCTCCTTGTTAACTGAAATATTTTCTATCCTTTAAGGACAAACTAAGTTCCTTATTTCACACATGAACAATCCCAGAATCCTTGACCAACACCATCCACTTTAGAAGAAATTTCTGTGTTCTTAGAATTCTCAACTTTGTTGAGATTCCTATAATTATTACTTCCCAATTTATATTATAGATAGTTGTATATCTTTAATCACCTCTCATTTACTATATACTCTTTGAGAGCAGAACTAATTTATTTCACTCATCCACCAGAACATTATTTCTAGACATTCATGCTTAATAAATATTTGTTGGATTGAATTGAATTGAGACTTTTATAAAACCATCACCAGAAAACATTTTTTGTTAATTATCTTTTTTAATACTGGATTCAGAACAAATTTTCAAAATTTGAAAACAATGAGCTATAATGAATCTAACAAAGTTCAGAAAATATCAGCTTTTAATTACTGTAAACAATATCATTGCTTTATAAAACTAACAAACATGAGATTCTATAACAGTCTCTTCTAAAATATCTGACAAAATAATCATCCTCTGAAATTTTCCCTGGTCTTGGAACCAAAATTAAGGGTGCAGGGGACAGGAAAAATTCACAGAGAGAAAGACTTTGCCTTGAAATAATTGTTAGATTAATTTTTTCCATATCCAGTTTTGTTTTTTATTGAAAAATCTAAAGAGGGAGAAACAAGAGGCAGTAAAAGCAAACCTGGCCACTCCTCAGAAGAACCACTTCTCATACAAATGGACACTGCTTTCCACTCTTTCCACCTGAGCAGATGATGTCCTCTTCTCAAATTCCAGTTCCCCTTAGTACATCATGGCTCTGACTTGAGTCAGACTCTTGGCACCAATGCTTTGGTAGGATTGCTGGATGCCAGCAAATCAAGTAGTAAACAAACTTGTGGATGGACCCTTTGTCCTGCACTGCTCCTTGAGCCACTTTGATTTTGTCTACTTCACTGATATAACAGTTCTGGCTGCCCAGATTCTTGTCTATGGCATCGAAGACCTTGGTACTTCTTTAGCTGGATCCCATCAGAGAAGAGGTACACACCAGGGGCCTTGGTGGGGGCCACTAACAGAGAGCCCATCATCACTCTGGAAGCTCCAAGGGTGAGAGCTTTGGCGATGTGGCCCACATTCTGGATGCCACCATCAGCAGTGACAGGAACCCCAAAGCAACTAGCATATTTGGAGACCTTGTGCACAGCTGTCCCCTGAGCCTGCCCACATGCCAACACTGCCTGTATAATGCAGATGGAGCTGCTGCCCATGCCAACCCTTGGGGCATCCACTCCATCATCAATGAGATTTTTGGCCTGTGCAGCTGTCACCACCGATAACCTGGAGGTTGCTGAATTTCTCCTTGTTGTACTTGATCATGTTAATTTGGAAAATGAAGTTTCTTTGAGAAGAGTCCAGCATAACTACATGGACACCAGCCTGGGCCAGTAAGTCAAGCCATTACTTGTCCTCCTCATGGGCACCAATGGCTGGCCCACATAAAAGCTGTTTCTTGGTGCCTTTGGAAGCCAGAGGGTTGTCCCAATTCTTCTTCAAGTCTAAGTGGGTCACAATGGGTAACTTCCCTTTCTTGCTTGGCTGCAAGATTTCATTAGCCTCCTTTAGTGTGACTCCTGCAGAAGCCACCACTAGATGCTTCCACTTGATCATGATCTTACCCAGGAAACAGTCATGTCCCTCCTCCTTGAGAAAGTCGACGTCACAAGAAGAGATGATGCCCACTAGGCTGTTGTCCTTCTTGCTGTTATCTGTGATTGGGATTCCATAGAAACCAGGCTTTGCTTTGGCATCAAACACATCTCTCACACTCTATTTTTGGGGCTCAGAACCACTGGATTGGTGATAAAGCCCTGCTCATATTTCTTCACTTTGTGCACTTCATTGGCCTGGGATTCTGGGGTTCAGTTGTAATGGATAAAGCTAATACCTCCTGTTAGCACCATGGCAATGGGCATCCCAGTCCCAGTTACTGTGTCCATGGGGAATGAAACAAGTGAGCTCTTCAGGGTTATCTGCTTGGTAAGTGCTGAAGTTAAGTCTACTTGGTCTGCTATGAAGTCTATGTAGCAAGGGAGGATGAGGAAGTCATTATAGGTTATCCCATCTCTGTAGCTGAAGAGTTGCTGCACCATGAGCCCATCATTCTGGAGTGCAGCCCCTGATGAGTTAGTCTGCGGAGATGGGGAAGGGGTGGGGGTGTGGTGGGGGTGTGGGAGGATGTGGGCCAAGCTGGCCCATCCATCCCATGTGGGATGGATGCTTCTCTACAGAGCATGTTAGATAAAATTAATTGACTTTTATAACTTCAGAGTTAGGGGATGGAAATTGATGGATTTTCATATGTCAAAACCAAGATAAAAAAAAAAAAAACCTCCTAGCTTAAAGAAAGCCAGTTAGATGGTCCAGTGGTTAGAGTACAAGGTATGGAGTTAAGATCTTCCTGATTTGCAATTTCAGACACTAGCTGTGTGACTCTGGGAAAGTCATTTAACCCTGTGTGCCCCAGTTTTCTCACGTATAAAATGAGCTGGAGAAGGAAATGGCAAAACACCCTAGTATCTTTGACAAGAAAACCTCAAATGGGATCATGAAAAGTCAGACATGACTAATAAATGAGTGAACAAAGCAGTAAAGTATAAAGGAAATGATCTGTGTTAGAGGAATCATAAGAGTGGTTGTGACAAATCTAATGTGGGAAATACAGAAAAATTGATAAAAGGTACAAATAGCTAAAGTAATAGAACAAAATACTCAGATTATGTTATTGATTCTGAGGATTTGAATACAGAAATTCTGATACTTTCTTGAGTCATACAATTGGAATTATATTTACATGTTGCTTAAGCTATCTACTCATTTGTTATTTGAATATTGAGAGTAGGAAAAATCCTTTTTTAATCTGCATTTTCTCTGAGTCATTTTGACTATAACCTAAATCTCCTTTGTTGTAACACATTCAGAAACAACAGTTTGAAGCTTGGAGGAACAATACTTTTGTGATATCTTGTAGAACAATAAGAAGAAGAATACTTGACCTGTGAAGTTTCTTAAAAAATTTCAAAGCTCTTTGCTGTTATTATTTTACTTGAGTTTTTCCAATTGAAACCCGTGAATCTAAGTGCATGTAAAGGCTATCTATGACAGATGTGTTTTACCGCTTTGACTATACCTGCAAGTGAGTTAGTTATTATAGATATCATCCTCATTTTGTAGAAGAAAATGATAACTTAGTCATGAAAGTAATGTTGAGATAACTATTTATCTAAGGGATTAAGACTCTTAAAATTTTGAGCAAGGAAAAAGGAAATAATATTATTGCTATAATTATCATTAACTACTGATTCTGCTCCTTCTGCTGCTTCTTCTGCTGTTGTTGCTGCAGTTACAACTGCTGCTACTGCTACTACTACTATATAGCATATGCTTCCAGTCATTCCCTGTCCTATTTCTTGTGTGGAATTTACTTATTTTAAATAATTTCTTAAATTCAGTCTTGTTTTTCACATAACAGCTTTTAAAAATTTATATCTTGGTGAGAATTACCCTACCACTGTAAAATTGAAATAATAACACCTACCTCAAATAATTATTATAAATTATAAGTTATTATAAAAATCAAATCTCTCTCTCTATCTCCCTCTCTACCTCCTTCTCTCCCTCCCCATCCTTTCCCTTTGCTCTTTGAAGTATATAAGTAAGTATGCTTTTTGTTATTATTTTTATTATAATTAAATCTATACTTTTGATACTTCAGTTTTTGAGAATTCTGCATCAGAGGAAATAGTAATTAAATTAATTGGATACCAGCAAATAGATTCATAACTAATTGGGTTGTTTGGCACATTTTTTGGTTTCCAAATTCTTCATGCAGAGAAAATAATGGATTTCTCATTTGTATCAGGATGTTTATTTTGAAGAATCATTAGTCCAATTAAAGTAAGCAAGCTTGTTAAAGTCTTTGTGGTTTTATGGATAATAGTATCTTGGACAGCTGTTTGCTTCAAATGGACTGTTCTTTATTGAATAGACAACTGCTGGAGGTCTGTATATCAGTCTTAGCATGGATCACAAAGCATTAGTAAAAGAGCATTTATGGAAGGTAAATCGTGTACAATTAGGACCAAAACACATAATATGCCCCAGAGGACACATAGGGCACTAGACGTCTGTAGCTTTATTTTTTATTTTTTTATTTTTTATTTTTATTGCAAGGCAAATAGGGTTAAGTAGCTTGTCCAAGGCCAAACAGCTAGGTAATTATTTAGTGTCTGAGGCTAGATTTGAACTCAGGTGCTCCTGACTGCAGGGCTAATGCTCTATCTACTGTGCCACCTAGATGCCCCTATTTTTTATTTTTTTTTGTTAAAGTGTAATTTTTCCTCTGACTTTTTGACCTTGGGCAAGTTATATTTCAATCCTCCTTTAAATTAAAATTTTAAGGCCCAATCAAGGCAAATGTAGCCTAAAAACAGACTATGGCTTGGAATTTTTATCAATTAGTACTTTTTCCCCACTCACACATACTTCATATTATAGGTATTACTTGTTTCATATAATAGATCTATCTATACATGACAAAGTTTGGGTCAATTGACTTTTCTTTTGTATATTGAATCTTCATTTTAAAGGGAAGAATAGAATTCTAAATTTAAAATTACCCTGAGATGCATATTTTTGGAAGCAAAACAATGCAACAAATCACTTTTTTTGGTAGAGATAATCATCTTCCAATCATTTTGAAAGTCTCTGATTTTATATATTATAATGTCTTTGAAAACAAGCATTCAAGAATTAGAACCATTACTTTAATGACTGACTGCTATTTATAGATTTAAGGATGTATAGAAATGTTTCCCTTTTAACCTTAGAGTGGACATGCAGAATTTGAGAACTAATTTTTAGTGAATGGAAAAAGACAGTAAGGAGGAAAAAGAACAAGCATTTCTTATACTCCAGCTGTTTATCAAGTACTATGTTGAGGCACCACTTTACAATATTATCTCTCTTAACCCTTATAGTAAGTCTATGACGAAGGTGCTATTATTATTATCATTTTACACCAAGACTGAGCATACAGACATTAAGTGACTTGCCTAAGTTCACACAGCTTATGAGTCATTATTTGAACTCAAGTCTTCCTGATTCCAGACTTAGTGTTCCATCTATAGTGACACCTGACTGCATGCAAAGAAAGGAAGGGAAAAAAATGCAAGCAAGCAGGAAAATAATTTTTATTTTTTTCCATAGAAATTGTAGAAATTGCTTAATTAACTTTGATACTAAACCTATTTAAAGTACATACTATTGCAATGTTTTATGCTCTATATGTATATACATACATATATATACACACACAGATCATAAATGTGTACATGAGTTTATATTTAAATATATAATTTGTGTGTTTATGTACATGTATACGAATGTGTATATACATATCTATCTATATATCTATATATCAAGATATAGATATCATTATAGATATAGAGATATAGATATAGATATCATACTGGGCAATTAAATGCTACAATGGATAGAGTATTGTCCCTGGAGTCAAGAGGATGTGAGTTCAAATCCAGCCTCAAATACTTATTAGTTTTGTGACCTTGGGCAAGTCACTTAACTCTGCCTAAGTTTCTCATCTGCAAAAGGAACTAGTGTAGGAAATGGCAAACCACCTAAGTTTGTCTGCTAAAAAAAAACTCAAATGAAGTCAGAAAGAGACAGACAGGACACCAAATTACTCAACCAAAGCAATCATATTAAATATCTTACATAGTATGACTGCCTCCTGCCATGAAGTCCTATTTTATATAACTTATTTCCCTTAAGATATTGTTATTGGATCTAAACTTTTTCAAGTATTACCTTCCATTCAAAATATTAGTTCTATGGTAATATTTTAGAATCTATGAATAATAATAAATGTATTTGGCTGGATGGTAGGAATTGGATGTGTATATATATATATATATATATACATATCATGAAATAAAGTTGACAATTTAGATAGGTATTTGATTACAGAAGATATCAAATTCTAGATTAGAAGTATGTACCTTATATTAGATAGCTGATTTGTTGTTTTGTTATCTTTTTAAGGAAATGGACTGGTCAAATCTTAGTGTTAGGAAAACTAATTCAGTTGCCCAGTATTAGATGGATTAGATGGTAAAGAGACTAATGCAATGGTAAAAGCCAGAGATCTGACAGTATAAATTAGAAGAATGGCAATAGAAATAGAAGAGCACATGCAAAATAGGGGCAACATGTTGAGATAGAGTTGCATTAATTTGGTGGCTAAATTGTGGGGAAACGGAGACAAAAAGAATTGAGATGGTACTAAGGATTCAAGTCTGGCACAATGGGGAAAAGAATAGATGTAACTTGATGTATTAATGGATAAAGGAATGATTATGGAATCAGGAAGACCTTAGCCTTTTGCTTATGCTGTGACCCTGGTAAAGTCACTTAACCTCTACCTTAGTTCCCTCATATTTAAACTGATGATAATTATCAACAGCTACCTTATAGGGTTGTCATGAAGATAAAATGAGAAAACAATTATAAAGTCTGTCACAAATTAAACACTTCATAAATGATTTATCTGTCATGATTGGAGCATATTAAATTTAACGTGTTGGCAGAGACTGGTTCTTTCTAGAGATGTTCAGCATTAAGATGGTAATGCAAGAGCTTGAGGAAAAGATCAGGATTTGGTGATTATCTGCATAAGTGTGATCAATGAGGCATGACAATTGATAAAATAATCAAAGGAAGGAATGTATAAAAGATTAAGAGTTCATACTAAAAAAGTAACACCATATTTTAGACCTTTGGGGATTGAAGCATGAATGCAGAAGTATTTATTGTACTTTTACTATGTGATCCAAAAAAAAGTAAAAATAGTGAATATAAAAAGGATAAAAAAATATAATCTACTTTCAGTGAAAAAACATTTCAAAAGGAAGAGACAATACATCTTGAATTATTTAGAAGCAAGATACACATAAAGGATCAGTAGTACTGATATTTCACCTACAGGTAGCAAGGAAAGTTTTTGGCATTCATATGGTGCAGTGTCAAGTCTAAACAATCTGGAGTGGCAAAAAAAAAAAATTATAAATACCCTTTTTACACTCCAGGATGGATATTGACCTACAGTCACCCTTTTTTATTATTATGTCCCAACATAGATTTCTTCATTTTGAGGAGGTTTGTATTTGTTGTGTAGGTGTATGTGTATGTCTATGAGGGGATGTTAGTGTCTCCTTTCTATTGGCTTTCATGTGTGAAAAAAAGAAATTCTAATTAAACAGAAGTAAATCATCAGAAATTACATTTGAAATCTAATTTAAATGTTGACACAATAAATATTTTTTTTTACCAATACAATGCCACAGAAATTCAAAATTGTAAAGTTCTCAGGAGAACTTTTAGTTCAACATAAACATGAAGAAGAATTCCTGCAAGGTCAACATGATAAATTGTCCTATATCTGCTTATAGAACACCAATGATCAGGAGTTAATACCCTCCTAATGAAATTTATTATTAAAATTCTGATTGAGAATTTTTTATTGATTTCAAATCTACATTTGCCTCCTTTAATCTATACCCCATTGATCTCAGTACTGCTCCCTTTGGCCAAAAGAAGATTGTCTAATCTAATTGTTTCCCACAGCCAATTCTCCAACAGATTATCAAGGAACATTGTGCACAATACTGAAACTTTTTTGTTCCTCTTTTACCCAGTTAATTTTTGGATAAATTGAAGTAGTTGGAGGTTCAAGAATTCCATTTTCACTTTCTGAGTTTACTATCTGAATCCTGAGATCACATAATAAATATGGAATTAAGAATTGCTGTTGCTCTTAGATCACCTAAAGCTAAGCAGGGAATAGATACAGTTCACTATGGAGGATTTATTAAATATCTTTAAAATTATATAATCAGTTGAATTCCAGAAATCAAATAGAAGAATACTCAAGATAAGAAATTAATAATGTGACTAACAACATTTTTTCTTTCTATTCTGTTACTAATAATTCTTGGCTTAGGCAAAACAAGTGAGTGTTGGTGATTTTTTGAAAAATATTAGAGCTGCCTGGAGGTTGCATCTTCTTTTTGCTGTCATAATGCAACTATTAGGAGGTTATAATGAGAACAAAATTGTATGTACTAACTGGAAAGGGAAAATTTTTAAAAGAAAGTACCTTCGGTTATTTTAGAAATGCAAACTTTTTACCAGCAAAGTCATATATATGTAAATACAGTTGGTTATTTTTAGTTTCTAAAGGAGGTAAAGGAAGCTGCATAAAGAACAGTGGTGTATTTGATACAATATAATTTTACCACTCTCCCGTAATGAAATTCATTGCTGGACTTTTTTTTCACCTTTCCTACACCACTATCTGAACTCCCCCCTCCCCAAACAACAAAAACAATGATAATAACAACAGAAAATTCAGTCTCACAATAGTCTTTGTTGGCATTGTTAATCTCATCTTTGGCAGAATAACTCTCAGAGGACAGATTAGTTCTCTTTTCTGGCTAAAACCAGCAACATCAGAAATCAATAGATGAATGAATTGCACAAATAGTTTCTAAAGGAAGAGCATACTTATTTTTCTAAGTATCTTGTGTTGGTCATCATGCATAATATGACTTGCAAGAATGAAACAGGGAAATGTTATTTTTGTAATAATTTAATACATTTAATCTGACTCACAGGTCATGAGCAATACAGTTTGAAAATATTTGATAGGGGAAGATAAGAAGGACAGAAAAAGAAAAAGAAAGAAAAGCACAGCTTATATATCTAAATTCATTTGTTATTTGGGTTAATTAAAAATTCATAACTTTCTTTTTCAAGAGAATCTTGGTTATGTCATGCAATATACTTTGCTTGTTTAAAGACATAATCAATTTAGTTCAAACCAATAAATACTTGTAAGCATCTAATTTGTGCTAAATACTATGCTAGGTGCTAATAGCTAAGAGAGATAAAGAGAAACAAACAAACAAACAAGCAAGGAAACAATGGTAGATAGGTAGAAAGAATGAAAGGTAGAACGGAAGGTAGAAAGAAAGAAAGAAAGAAAGAAAGAAAGAAAGAAAGAAAGAAAGAAAGAAAGAAAGAAAGGAAGGAAGGAAGGAAGGAAGGAAGGAAGGAAGGAAGGAAGGAAGGAAGAAAGAAGGAAAGAAAGAAAGAAAGAAAGAAAGAAAGAAAGAAAGAAAGAAAGAAAGAAAGAGAGGAAGAAAAAGAGAAAGAAAGAAAAAGAGAGAGAAAGGGATAGAGGAAGAGAGGGAGAGAGGAGAGAGAGAGAGAGAGAGAGAGAGAGAGAGAGAGAGAGAGAGAGAGAGAGAGAGAGAGAGACGGAAGGAATATTTCTTGTCATTAAAGAATTGATATTCTTTTGGAGAGTTACATTTATGTAAATATGTAACTGATCTTATTTCAGGCTAGAGAGATGATCAGGTTAAAAGATTAAATCTTTTTGTTCTGAAAGATTCTTATAGTAATTTTTATTTCCTCCATCAAAATAAACTTTAAGTAATGGAAACTATGAATTACATGGTTGACATTGAATAAAAACACATATATGGACTATGGTTTTTGAGTCAAGATCTGAAATTTTATTATAGTAAGAAACACTCTCTGAAGATTAAACTCATTACTTACTATGTTATTTATGAATTCATTTGTAGAAGACATTAGGTAGTTAATTTAAGAAGTCAATGTGATCCAAAGAGCACTCAAGTAAAGAGTCAAAGAAAATGGGTTCAGTTCCCAATTCTGACATTAATCTCTGTTGGATCTTAGGGAAGTCATCTAATTTTCCTGCTCTTTATTTTTCTAAACTGTAAAATTAAATGATTGAACTAAATAACTTCTTCCATTTACATTTTTACGATGCAAAGTAATTTGTCCAGAATCACAAAGCCAATATGTACCAAAGTCTGCTCTTCTTACATATGATTAGAGTTCAAGATTCATTGATAAAGAAAGTAATTAATCTAATTTCAATGTCAAATTGAATTTTTGCTTAATTTGGGTGTGTGCATGACAGACAGACAGACAAAGAAACAGGGAGAGATACAATGGAAAAAAAATTTGGTTTTTGATTCAAATCCCACCTTAGATGCTTTTTTTTACCTCTGACTTTGAATTTGTCATCAGTTATTTATGAAAATGATGAATTAGATGGATCTTAATGTCCCTTCCAGTTATAAATCTAGGATGCCAAGCCAGAAAATTTGCAAAGACATTTCAATGAATGATGAGTTGTTGATACTGATCTTATAAAATTAATATCTTATCCAAGTTTTCCCTTAGCTTAGTGATCTCTGAGTCAGTTAGATGGTGCAGTGAATAGAGCACTAGACCTAGAGTCAGGAATAACTGAGGTTAAATTCATCCTCAGACACTTACCAGTCCCTGGACAAGTTACTTAACCTTGTTTGTCTGAGTTTCCTTATACGTAAAATAAGCTGGAGAAGAAAATGGTAAACCTTTACACTATTTTTAGAAATCAACAACAACAACTACAAAAAGAAAATTATGGCTCAAAGAATTTGGACATAATTGAAAAGACAATAACAAGAGATCTCTATTATGTTAATTTCCCTCCATGAGTGTCTTTAGAAAGAATTTGAATTCTATGTGTTTCCTCAGGGTGACAGTGACTGATTCAAATGAGCTGAATTCCAAATTCAGAATGGTCACACCAGTTCACAGCTCCACCAATAGTTTTTTAATATATCCATTTTCCTTCATGCCCTCCAGCATTTCTCATATCTGATAGATTTGAGGTGGCACCTTAGAGCTGTCTTAATTTGGATTTCTCTAATCAATAGTGATTTAGGAATATATATATATATATATATATATATATATACATACATACATAAATTCATATATATATATATACACATATATTCACAATTATCAATTGGGAAATGACTAAATTTTAACAATTTGGATCACTTCTCTATATGATTGAGAAATGAGGTTTTTAATCATAGAAATGTCTCATAAAATTCTCGATATTGCATCATTTTCTATGGGATCATTTGAGCAAAGTGTAGTTTCCCTGATTATAGATGTTAATTAAGGTATATTTTTGCTTTTGCTTCTTTTAAGATTTTGATTGCAAACCTTTTCTTTTTTTCCTTCAGCTAAATTATAATAGATTTTTCTTCAGTTTTTATATTAATTCTATGTCTTTTCTATGTCAATTAACATTTTGTAAGCAACATATTGTTGAATTGTTGTTTCTGATTTTTTCTGTTTCTCTATGGAGTGAGTTAATCTCATTTCACATTTACAATTATTATTAATAACTATGTGTTCCTCCTTTCATCTTATTTTCTTCTATTTATCATTGTCTCTCTCTCCCTCTCTCTCTCTCTCTCTCCTCTCTCTCTCTCTCTCTCTCTCTCTCTCTCTCCTGTGCCTCTTCAAGTATGTTTTTTTCTGAGTATTGTCTTCCTGTCTACCCTACCTTTTATGATCTCCCTCTACCTCATATCTCTTATCCCTTCCCTTCTTATTTCACTATTGGATAAATAGATTACTACATCAAGTGAATGTTATACATATATTATGATATATATATATATATGTAATCACTTATTATAATATAAATTTAATGTAATATATACATATATGTATATATAGAGATAGATATAAATATAGATGTATACATACACTCATACACACCTTTTGGAGTCTATTCTGAACAGAGTAAAGTTAAATCTCTTTTGGCTTCTTCAGTAGTTGCCTGGCATATCTCCAATTTAATGTTACTCTGGACATCTAAATCATCCAAAAAATCAAAATCAATATGTCCAAACCAATCACTTTATCTTTCCCCCTAAAAGGTTACATCATTTAAAAGAGAGAAAATCAATGGAGAAATTTTTTTGGAAATTTTTATCAAATAAGGGATGGAAATTATCACAGAAGATAAAAACTGATCATTTTGATTATTTCAAATTAAAGGTTTTTTAGTAAAAATAACTTACAAATTTGAAAAAAGGTTAAATAATTCACCCCCAAGAAAAAAGAAAGATATTCTACTTTGTTTTTTAAATATTCTAGGCTTGTTGAGTTAAATTGAATTTCTGACAAAAAGAAACTACCTATTATATGATCTATAGGTCTCTTCAGTTGAATCACTCAAAATATCCAATACCTAAATAGCCCCTCTCTATATATTCCTTGAAAATCTTCACTTCTGTGAAAATCATGAATTCCCTTCTTACTCCTGTCTGTAGCTCAAAATTGTCTTCTTATTATTTATATTGTCTTATGATTTTTCATTCTTGTACAATGAAAATAGTATATATATATTATATATTATATATATATATATATATATATATATATATATATATATATAAGTCTGAAAGTGTAGACTAAACAAACACTATGCCTCTAACTACTGATTAGACCTGGACCAAATCATTTAGCCTCCTGAGAGCCCACTTTTTCCAACTATAAAATTCATGTGTTGCTAATGCATTGTTGATGGAGTTGTGAAGTGATCCAAATGCTCTGGAAAGAAATTAAAGCTATAAAAGTGCAAAAGTACAAACTGCCAAGATTAAGGGAAGACTAAATAACATACTAATATAACCCCAGTTCAGAAAAAAGAAATTGAAGAAACTATCAATAAACTTCCTAAGAAAAAGTGTGAATTCTACTAAAGATTTAAGGAACAATTAATTGCTATTTTACATAAAAAATTTTTTGGGGAAGAAGGAATTCTGCCAAATCCCTTTTTATTACACGAAATACGGTACTGATACCTGAACCAGGAAGAATCAAAACAGACAAAAAAATTATAAAAAAATCCTCATAATTAACATTGTTGTAAAAATCTTAAAGAAATTTTTAACAAAGAAATTGTAGCAACTTATTTCTATGATAATACACCATGATCAAGTAGGATTTATACCAGGTAGGCAGGGATGGTCCAATATTATGTAAACACTTATCAAAATTAAACATATCAATTTCAAAAACCAATGGAAATCATATGATTATTTCAATAGATGCAAAAAAGTCCTAAAATATAAATCCATTCCTAATAAAAACATTAGAAAGTATAGGAACACTTCTGGCCAAGATGTCAGAGAGAAGACAGGCACAGTTCTAAAGTCACTTGACCTCTTCCCCATCTATCACATGAAACAAACCTCTTAAAAGAAATCCGACCCACAAAACCCAGAAAGAAAACCTAGGAGAAAGAACATCTACCTTCAGGATTTGTCACCCTCAGCAGCTTTGGCCGAATTCCTGCAGGTGAGCCTGGGCTCAGAGGGAGGATCAGCCCCAGATCAGCCAGATTATCAGCTGAATTGGTACTCGGGAGTCTAAGGACTGGAGAGCCAGACCTGCTGGATCAGCAGTGGGGCTGGACGAAAGGGGCTTGGGTCTGCGGGGAAGCAGAGGTGCTGGTGTTGGTGCTGTCCCCCTGGAGCTCAGGGACCAGGCTGGGGGAAGAGGTCTGATGCAGGAGAGCTGTAGACACCATCCCTAGGCTCCTCAGGTTGGAGAAACTCTGAGTCCATGCCTCCATTGCACAGAGTCCTCTTCTCAAACAAATGCAAACTACTTCTGCCTTAGGCCCAGGTGTGTGAGCAGAAGAACCAGTCCAGCTGAGGAATGACCTCAGGCCAGGGTAAAGCCCCCCATTGATTGAAGGCAAAAGAATTCAATAGTTCCAACTCCTCCCATTGGGCAAAGGAGAAGGCCTCTCAACCAAGGTCACAGACACTCCAGAAAGGGTAACCAGCACCTCCTAATGGCCAGCCAGAGAAACTACACTCAGTAAGCCTTTAGGAATCCCAAGCCCAGGTGAACCAGCCCCCCCCTCCCCAACTCAAGGTCTTAGCATAATGAAGAAGGGGTCAGCAGACAAGGTGGATCCATAGAAAAATTCCTGGAAGGGAAAGACCCCAACTCAGAGAGACCTGGAACCTCTGAGAAGAATACAATCTGGTCTCCCGCACAGAAAGACTTCCTAGAAGAAATAAGGAAGGAGCTTAAAAATTTGGGATAGACAATTAATACCTTGCAACAAGAAAACAAAACCTTAGAAAGTACAATTGACAAACAAAAAGGGAGAATAAATCTCTCAGATCATCAATTGGACAATTACAAAATGAGAATAATTCTCTCAGATCCTCAATGAG